>NW_028123096.1:0-223049 GCF_965194805.1 Balaenoptera borealis | reverse complement strand
CTGTTCTCATTATTGGCTGTTACCCCTTTACGTCTCACCAGCAGGCAGAGGGTACACAGTTCTCTAAAACCCCTTCAGCATTTATTGTTTGTAGACTTTTTGCTGATGGTCAGTCGACTGGTGTAAGTTGAAACTTTTTGTAGATTAGATTGCATGCGTCTAACACTCCCTGAGGTTGAGCTTTTATCCATTTTCCTTTTTTTTAAAAAGAGTGTGAGTAAAACTTAACTCTTCCTAATCTCTTCTTGAAACATTTGCCTGTTTTGAATTTTTTGCCCATTCCCTACTTCAGCACAAATATTTAGGGCAAGTGTCCTTTACAGCCCTGAGTCCTTGTGAATGTTAAGTGACCATTGGCTGTGACTTTAAAGCTGCTCTTGCAGGATACGGCCACAAGGTGGCAGCATTTCTCCTTTACCAAATTTGGTTACTAGGGAAACAGAGCCTTAATGGAAGTGGTGTTCTAGGTTGTATATTAGAATGGAATGTGCCAGGAAAAAGCCCTTTAACTTTATGTCTCATTACTTCTTGTTCATATTTGTAACTTACTTTTTATTTTTTATCCCAGCAAATTTGATTACAATGGTTTGTTTGTTCTAGGTGTGCAAGATGTGGTTCTTTCACACATATACGTGTATCTATTCTTCCTCGCATCCTTTGCCAATGTAGGTTATGACACAATGTTGAGCAGTCTTCTCCTGGTCTTCCGTACGTCTTTGGTGGTTATATATTTCACATGGTTTGTATATCTCTGTTAACCCCAATATGGTAATGTATCCAATCCTCATCCCTTTCTATTTGGTGAACCATAAGTTTTTTAATGAATCTGTGATTGCCTTTCTCTGTGGAAATATCTTCATTGGTATCAATTTTTAAGTAACTCCTGAAAGTGATATGATAGGATATGTGCCTTTTGCTTTCTCACTTACTACACTTGGCGTGATTACGTCTAGACTCATCTATGGTGCTGCAAATGGCATTGTTTCATTTTTTTCACTAGCGAATATTCCATCTGTAAATGGAGGAGTTCTTCTTTGCCCACCCATCTGTTGGTGGTCTTTTTGGTTACTTCCATATCTTGGCTATTGTAATACTGGGCAATGCAGATTTGCCTGCCTGTGTCTTTCCAATTCTCTCTTCTTAGATTATAGGTGGAGGAGTGGGCCTGCTGGATCATATGGTAGCTCAATGTTGACCTTTTTAAGGCACCTCCATTCTGTTCTCATTCGTGGCCCTTTCCAACTTACGTCCCCCTTGAAGTTGAGGGTACGCATTTCTCCACAACACCTTCAGCATTTATTGTTTGTAGTTTTCTTGCTCATGGTTATTCTGACAAGTGTGAGCTGATACCTCTTTGTGGTTGAATTCGCATGTGCCTCATAATCCGTTGAAATTGAGCTTTAAGGCATGTCCTTTTTATTTTTCAAGCAGTGATTACCCCTTAGTTCTTCAAAGTGTTCTCTTAAAGTACGTGTCACCTTTTGAAATGTTTTGGCCGTTACCTCCCTGAAGACATTTTGAGGGCAGGTTTCATTTACAGTTCTGCAGTACTTGTTCCTATGAAATGACCATTAGCACAGGCTTTAAAACTGCTTTTGCAGGTAACTGCCAGAGGGCGGCAGCCTTTCTATGTTCCCCACCCTGGTAACTAGGGAAAAGCCCTTGCGGCCTGTGGTGTTTCTCGGTTATAAATTAGAGTGGAGTGTGCCCGGACAAACCCACACAAGCTGATGTCTCCTTACTTTCGTTGGATTTTTAAATTTAATTTTTATTTTTTATTGGAGTAATTTTCCACTGTGTACGTGGACCACTTCTTCTTTGTGCATTCCTCGGTTGATGGACATTTTCATTGCTTCCAAGTGTTGGCTATGGTAAATATTGTTGGAGTGCAGGATTGCCAGCCTGTGACTTTTGGATTCTCATTTTCTCAGGTGATAGGCCCAGCGGTGGGTGTGATTGATTGACTGGTAGCACCGTGTTTCCCTTTTCAAAGCACCTTCTTTGTGTTTTCATTAGTGGCTCTTACCACGTCCCCCTTAGAATCGAGGGTACGCATTTCTCCACAATCGCTTCAGCATTTATTGTTTACAGCATTGATGCTAATGGCCCTTCTGGCTGCTGTGAGCTGATAGGTTTTTGTAATTTGGGTTTGCATGTCTTTGAACATTCGTAAAACTCATCATTTTTATCTGCCGTTTTCTTTTCCGTTAAAAAAAGGAAACAATTGGCAGTACGATATATCTCTTGAAATTGTCTTTGAAGGTTGCCCTCTTTTGAGTTATTTGGTCGATTTTCCACCCCAGCGTTTTTTTAGAGAGCAGGTGTCATTTCCCGAACTGCAAGTTTGGTGAATATTTAGTGACCTTTAGCAATGGGTTTAAAGCTGCTGTTGTGGGAAGTGGCCTCAAGGAGGCAGCATTTCTCCATTCCCAAATCTGGGGAGTAGGGCAGCACAGCCTTTCTGGAAGTCGTGTTCCTAGGTTGTAAATTACATTGGAATGTGCGTGGAGAAACCTCCATAAGTTTATGTGTCATTATTTCCTCTTGGTTTTTAAAAGTGTTTTAATTGGGGTAAAGCTTAGAATATTGTTTGTCCTAGGTGTACACAATCTGGTTCATTTGTACATTATATATGTCTATTCAAGTACAGATCCTCTTCCCATGTAAAATGTTACAGAGGGTTCCGCAGACTTCCCTTGCTATATGGTTGGTCTTCTTGAGATATGTATATCATATGTGTTTGTATACGTATAGTAACACTAATCTTAATTTATCCATTCCCCCCACCTGTCGTTTTAGATGAGCATAGTTTGTTTTCTAAATCTGTGAGTGTCTTTCTCTGTGGAAATATGTTCATTTGTGTCAGTTATTAGATAACGCCTATAAGTGCTATCATAGAACACAGGTCTTTTGCTTTCCAACTTACCTCATCTTTCGTGATTATCTCCAGACTCATTTGTGGTGCCTCAAAGAGCAATGGTTCATTGTCTTCCATGGCTCATATTCCATTGTGTACATGGACCACTTCTTCTTTATCCATTTACCTGTTGTTGGACATTTTGATTGCTTCACTGTCTTGGCTATTGTGAATAAGGCTGCACTGCAGCTTTTGCGGCCTGTGTCTTCTCGATTCTTGTCTTCTCAGGTGAGAGGTCCAATGGTGCGCCTGCTGGATTGAATAGTACCTCCATTTTTACTTTTAAACGCAGCTCCTTTCTGTTCTCATTATTGGCTGTTACCCCTTTACGTCTCACCAGCAGGCAGAGGGTACACAGTTCTCTAAAACCCCTTCAGCATTTATTGTTTGTAGACTTTTTGCTGATGGTCAGTCGACTGGTGTAAGTTGAAACTTTTTGTAGATTAGATTGCATGCGTCTAACACTCCCTGAGGTTGAGCTTTTATCCATTTTCCTTTTTTTTAAAAAGAGTGTGAGTAAAACTTAACTCTTCCTAATCTCTTCTTGAAACATTTGCCTGTTTTGAATTTTTTGCCCATTCCCTACTTCAGCACAAATATTTAGGGCAAGTGTCCTTTACAGCCCTGAGTCCTTGTGAATGTTAAGTGACCATTGGCTGTGACTTTAAAGCTGCTCTTGCAGGATACGGCCACAAGGTGGCAGCATTTCTCCTTTACCAAATTTGGTTACTAGGGAAACAGAGCCTTAATGGAAGTGGTGTTCTAGGTTGTATATTAGAATGGAATGTGCCAGGAAAAAGCCCTTTAACTTTATGTCTCATTACTTCTTGTTCATATTTGTAACTTACTTTTTATTTTTTATCCCAGCAAATTTGATTACAATGGTTTGTTTGTTCTAGGTGTGCAAGATGTGGTTCTTTCACACATATACGTGTATCTATTCTTCCTCGCATCCTTTGCCAATGTAGGTTATGACACAATGTTGAGCAGTCTTCTCCTGGTCTTCCGTACGTCTTTGGTGGTTATATATTTCACATGGTTTGTATA
Source organism: Balaenoptera borealis (assembly GCF_965194805.1). Taxonomy (NCBI): domain Eukaryota; kingdom Metazoa; phylum Chordata; class Mammalia; order Artiodactyla; family Balaenopteridae; genus Balaenoptera; species Balaenoptera borealis. Next base: position 219,085 of record NW_028123096.1, on the reverse strand, counting down.
TCTCTGTTAACCCCAATATGGTAATGTATCCAATCCTCATCCCTTTCTATTTGGTGAACCATAAGTTTTTTAATGAATCTGTGATTGCCTTTCTCTGTGGAAATATCTTCATTGGTATCAATTTTTAAGTAACTCCTGAAAGTGATATGATAGGATATGTGCCTTTTGCTTTCTCACTTACTACACTTGGCGTGATTACGTCTAGACTCATCTATGGTGCTGCAAATGGCATTGTTTCATTTTTTTCACTAGCGAATATTCCATCTGTAAATGGAGGAGTTCTTCTTTGCCCACCCATCTGTTGGTGGTCTTTTTGGTTACTTCCATATCTTGGCTATTGTAATACTGGGCAATGCAGATTTGCCTGCCTGTGTCTTTCCAATTCTCTCTTCTTAGATTATAGGTGGAGGAGTGGGCCTGCTGGATCATATGGTAGCTCAATGTTGACCTTTTTAAGGCACCTCCATTCTGTTCTCATTCGTGGCCCTTTCCAACTTACGTCCCCCTTGAAGTTGAGGGTACGCATTTCTCCACAACACCTTCAGCATTTATTGTTTGTAGTTTTCTTGCTCATGGTTATTCTGACAAGTGTGAGCTGATACCTCTTTGTGGTTGAATTCGCATGTGCCTCATAATCCGTTGAAATTGAGCTTTAAGGCATGTCCTTTTTATTTTTCAAGCAGTGATTACCCCTTAGTTCTTCAAAGTGTTCTCTTAAAGTACGTGTCACCTTTTGAAATGTTTTGGCCGTTACCTCCCTGAAGACATTTTGAGGGCAGGTTTCATTTACAGTTCTGCAGTACTTGTTCCTATGAAATGACCATTAGCACAGGCTTTAAAACTGCTTTTGCAGGTAACTGCCAGAGGGCGGCAGCCTTTCTATGTTCCCCACCCTGGTAACTAGGGAAAAGCCCTTGCGGCCTGTGGTGTTTCTCGGTTATAAATTAGAGTGGAGTGTGCCCGGACAAACCCACACAAGCTGATGTCTCCTTACTTTCGTTGGATTTTTAAATTTAATTTTTATTTTTTATTGGAGTAATTTTCCACTGTGTACGTGGACCACTTCTTCTTTGTGCATTCCTCGGTTGATGGACATTTTCATTGCTTCCAAGTGTTGGCTATGGTAAATATTGTTGGAGTGCAGGATTGCCAGCCTGTGACTTTTGGATTCTCATTTTCTCAGGTGATAGGCCCAGCGGTGGGTGTGATTGATTGACTGGTAGCACCGTGTTTCCCTTTTCAAAGCACCTTCTTTGTGTTTTCATTAGTGGCTCTTACCACGTCCCCCTTAGAATCGAGGGTACGCATTTCTCCACAATCGCTTCAGCATTTATTGTTTACAGCATTGATGCTAATGGCCCTTCTGGCTGCTGTGAGCTGATAGGTTTTTGTAATTTGGGTTTGCATGTCTTTGAACATTCGTAAAACTCATCATTTTTATCTGCCGTTTTCTTTTCCGTTAAAAAAAGGAAACAATTGGCAGTACGATATATCTCTTGAAATTGTCTTTGAAGGTTGCCCTCTTTTGAGTTATTTGGTCGATTTTCCACCCCAGCGTTTTTTTAGAGAGCAGGTGTCATTTCCCGAACTGCAAGTTTGGTGAATATTTAGTGACCTTTAGCAATGGGTTTAAAGCTGCTGTTGTGGGAAGTGGCCTCAAGGAGGCAGCATTTCTCCATTCCCAAATCTGGGGAGTAGGGCAGCACAGCCTTTCTGGAAGTCGTGTTCCTAGGTTGTAAATTACATTGGAATGTGCGTGGAGAAACCTCCATAAGTTTATGTGTCATTATTTCCTCTTGGTTTTTAAAAGTGTTTTAATTGGGGTAAAGCTTAGAATATTGTTTGTCCTAGGTGTACACAATCTGGTTCATTTGTACATTATATATGTCTATTCAAGTACAGATCCTCTTCCCATGTAAAATGTTACAGAGGGTTCCGCAGACTTCCCTTGCTATATGGTTGGTCTTCTTGAGATATGTATATCATATGTGTTTGTATACGTATAGTAACACTAATCTTAATTTATCCATTCCCCCCACCTGTCGTTTTAGATGAGCATAGTTTGTTTTCTAAATCTGTGAGTGTCTTTCTCTGTGGAAATATGTTCATTTGTGTCAGTTATTAGATAACGCCTATAAGTGCTATCATAGAACACAGGTCTTTTGCTTTCCAACTTACCTCATCTTTCGTGATTATCTCCAGACTCATTTGTGGTGCCTCAAAGAGCAATGGTTCATTGTCTTCCATGGCTAATATTCCATTGTGTACACGGACCACTTCTTCTTTATCCATTTACCTGTTGTTGGACATTTTGATTGCTTCACTGTCTTGGCTATTGTGAATAAGGCTGCACTGCAGCTTTTGCGGCCTGTGTCTTCTCGATTGTCTTCTCAGGTGAGAGGTCCAATGGTGCGCCTGCTGGATTGAATAGTACCTCCATTTTTACTTTTAAACGCAGCTCCTTTCTGTTCTCATTATTGGCTGTTACCCCTTTACGTCTCACCAGCAGGCAGAGGGTACACAGTTCTCTAAAACCCCTTCAGCATTTATTGTTTGTAGACTTTTTGCTGATGGTCAGCCGACTGGTGTAAGTTGAAACTTTTTGTAGATTAGATTGCATGCGTCTAACACTCCCTGAGGTTGAGCTTTTATCCATTTTCCTTTTTTTTAAAAAGAGTGTGAGTAAAACTTAACTCTTCCTAATCTCTTCTTGAAACATTTGCCTGTTTTGAATTTTTTGCCCATTCCCTACTTCAGCACAAATATTTAGGGCAAGTGTCCTTTACAGCCCTGAGTCCTTGTGAATGTTAAGTGACCATTGGCTGTGACTTTAAAGCTGCTCTTGCAGGATACGGCCACAAGGTGGCAGCATTTCTCCTTTACCAAATTTGGTTACTAGGGAAACAGAGCCTTAATGGAAGTGGTGTTCTAGGTTGTATATTAGAATGGAATGTGCCAGGAAAAAGCCCTTTAACTTTATGTCTCATTACTTCTTGTTCATATTTGTAACTTACTTTTTATTTTTTATCCCAGCAAATTTGATTACAATGGTTTGTTTGTTCTAGGTGTGCAAGATGTGGTTCTTTCACACATATACGTGTATCTATTCTTCCTCGCATCCTTTGCCAATGTAGGTTATGACACAATGTTGAGCAGTCTTCTCCTGGTCTTCCGTACGTCTTTGGTGGTTATATATTTCACATGGTTTGTATATCTCTGTTAACCCCAATATGGTAATGTATCCAATCCTCATCCCTTTCTATTTGGTGAACCATAAGTTTTTTAATGAATCTGTGATTGCCTTTCTCTGTGGAAATATCTTCATTGGTATCAATTTTTAAGTAACTCCTGAAAGTGATATGATAGGATATGTGCCTTTTGCTTTCTCACTTACTACACTGGCGTGATTACGTCTAGACTCATCTATGGTGCTGCAAATGGCATTGTTTCATTTTTTTCACTAGCGAATATTCCATCTGTAAATGGAGGAGTTCTTCTTTGCCCACCCATCTGTTGGTGGTCTTTTTGGTTACTTCCATATCTTGGCTATTGTAACACTGGGCAATGCAGATTTGCCTGCCTGTGTCTTTCCAATTCTCTCTTCTTAGATTATAGGTGGAGGAGTGGGCCTGCTGGATCATATGGTAGCTCAATGTTGACCTTTTTAAGGCACCTCCATTCTGTTCTCATTCGTGGCCCTTTCCAACTTACGTCCCCCTTGAAGTTGAGGGTATGCATTTCTCCACAACACCTTCAGCATTTATTGTTTGTAGTTTTCTTGCTCATGGTTATTCTGACAAGTGTGAGCTGATACCTCTTTGTGGTTGAATTCGCATGTGCCTCATAATCCGTTGAAATTGAGCTTTAAGGCATGTCCTTTTTATTTTTCAAGCAGTGATTACCCCTTAGTTCTTCAAAGTGTTCTCTTAAAGTACGTGTCACCTTTTGAAATGTTTTGGCCGTTACCTCCCTGAAGACATTTTGAGGGCAGGTTTCATTTACAGTTCTGCAGTACTTGTTCCTATGAAATGACCATTAGCACAGGCTTTAAAACTGCTTTTGCAGGTAACTGCCAGAGGGCGGCAGCCTTTCTATGTTCCCCACCCTGGTAACTAGGGAAAAGCCCTTGCGGCCTGTGGTGTTTCTCGGTTATAAATTAGAGTGGAGTGTGCCCGGACAAACCCACACAAGCTGATGTCTCCTTACTTTCGTTGGATTTTTAAATTTAATTTTTATTTTTTATTGGAGTAATTTTCCACTGTGTACGTGGACCACTTCTTCTTTGTGCATTCCTCGGTTGATGGACATTTTCATTGCTTCCAAGTGTTGGCTATGGTAAATATTGTTGGAGTGCAGGATTGCCAGCCTGTGACTTTTGGATTCTCATTTTCTCAGGTGATAGGCCCAGCGGTGGGTGTGATTGATTGACTGGTAGCACCGTGTTTCCCTTTTCAAAGCACCTTCTTTGTGTTTTCATTAGTGGCTCTTACCACGTCCCCCTTAGAATCGAGGGTACGCATTTCTCCACAATCGCTTCAGCATTTATTGTTTACAGCATTGATGCTAATGGCCCTTCTGGCTGCTGTGAGCTGATAGGTTTTTGTAATTTGGGTTTGCATGTCTTTGAACATTCGTAAAACTCATCATTTTTCTCCGCCGTTTTCTTTTCCGTTAAAAAAAGGAAACAATTGGCAGTACAATATAACTCTTGAAATTGTCTTCTTTGAAGGTTGCCCTCTTTTGAATTATTTGGTCGATTTTCCACCCCAGCGTTTTTTTAGAGAGCAGGTGTCATTTCCCGAACTGCAAGTTTGGTGAATATTTAGTGACCTTTAGCAATGGGTTTAAAGCTGCTGTTGTGGGAAGCGGCCTCTAGGAGGCAGCATTTCCCCATTCCCAAATCTGGGGAGTAGGGCAGCAGAGCCTTTCTGGAAGTCGTGTTCCTAGGTTGTAAATTACATTGGAATGTGCGTGGCGAAACCCCCACAAGTTTATGTGTCATTATTTCTTCTTGGTTTTTAAAAGTGTTTTAATTGGGGTAAAGCTTAGAATATTGTTTGTCCTAGGTGTACACAATCTGGTTCATTTGTACATTATATATGTCTATTCAAGTACAGATCCTCTTCCCATGTAAAATGTTACAGAGGGTTCCGCAGACTTCCCTTGCTATATGGTTGGTCTTCTTGAGATATGTATATCATATGTGTTTGTATACATATAGTAACACTAATCTTAATTTATCCATTCCCCCCACCTGTCGTTTTAGATGAGCATAGTTTGTTTTCTAAATCTGTGAGTGTCTTTCTCTGTGGAAATATGTTCATTTGTGTCAGTTATTAGATAACGCCTATAAGTGCTATCATAGAACACAGGTCTTTTGCTTTCCAACTTACCTCATCTTTCGTGATTATCTCCAGACTCATTTGTGGTGCCTCAAAGAGCAATGGTTCATTGTCTTCCATGGCTCATATTCCATTGTGTACACGGACCACTTCTTCTTTATCCATTTACCTGTTGTTGGACATTTTGATTGCTTCACTGTCTTGGCTATTGTGAATAAGGCTGCACTGCAGCTTTTGCGGCCTGTGTCTTCTCGATTCTTGTCTTCTCAGGTGAGAGGTCCAATGGTGCGCCTGCTGGATTGAATAGTACCTCCATTTTTACTTTTAAACGCAGCTCCTTTCTGTTCTCATTATTGGCTGTTACCCCTTTACGTCTCACCAGCAGGCAGAGGGTACACAGTTCTCTAAAACCCCTTCAGCATTTATTGTTTGTAGACTTTTTGCTGATGGTCAGTCGACTGGTGTAAGTTGAAACTTTTTGTAGATTAGATTGCATGCGTCTAACACTCCCTGAGGTTGAGCTTTTATCCATTTTCCTTTTTTTTAAAAAGAGTGTGAGTAAAACTTAACTCTTCCTAATCTCTTCTTGAAACATTTGCCTGTTTTGAATTTTTTGCCCATTCCCTACTTCAGCACAAATATTTAGGGCAAGTGTCCTTTACAGCCCTGAGTCCTTGTGAATGTTAAGTGACCATTGGCTGTGACTTTAAAGCTGCTCTTGCAGGATACGGCCACAAGGTGGCAGCATTTCTCCTTTACCAAATTTGGTTACTAGGGAAACAGAGCCTTAATGGAAGTGGTGTTCTAGGTTGTATATTAGAATGGAATGTGCCAGGAAAAAGCCCTTTAACTTTATGTCTCATTACTTCTTGTTCATATTTGTAACTTACTTTTTATTTTTTATCCCAGCAAATTTGATTACAATGGTTTGTTTGTTCTAGGTGTGCAAGATGTGGTTCTTTCACACATATACGTGTATCTATTCTTCCTCGCATCCTTTGCCAATGTAGGTTATGACACAATGTTGAGCAGTCTTCTCCTGGTCTTCCGTACGTCTTTGGTGGTTATATATTTCACATGGTTTGTATATCTCTGTTAACCCCAATATGGTAATGTATCCAATCCTCATCCCTTTCTATTTGGTGAACCATAAGTTTTTTAATGAATCTGTGATTGCCTTTCTCTGTGGAAATATCTTCATTGGTATCAATTTTTAAGTAACTCCTGAAAGTGATATGATAGGATATGTGCCTTTTGCTTTCTCACTTACTACACTTGGCGTGATTACGTCTAGACTCATCTATGGTGCTGCAAATGGCATTGTTTCATTTTTTTCACTAGCGAATATTCCATCTGTAAATGGAGGAGTTCTTCTTTGCCCACCCATCTGTTGGTGGTCTTTTTGGTTACTTCCATATCTTGGCTATTGTAATACTGGGCAATGCAGATTTGCCTGCCTGTGTCTTTCCAATTCTCTCTTCTTAGATTATAGGTGGAGGAGTGGGCCTGCTGGATCATATGGTAGCTCAATGTTGACCTTTTTAAGGCACCTCCATTCTGTTCTCATTCGTGGCCCTTTCCAACTTACGTCCCCCTTGAAGTTGAGGGTATGCATTTCTCCACAACACCTTCAGCATTTATTGTTTGTAGTTTTCTTGCTCATGGTTATTCTGACAAGTGTGAGCTGATACCTCTTTGTGGTTGAATTCGCATGTGCCTCATAATCCGTTGAAATTGAGCTTTAAGGCATGTCCTTTTTATTTTTCAAGCAGTGATTACCCCTTAGTTCTTCAAAGTGTTCTCTTAAAGTACGTGTCACCTTTTGAAATGTTTTGGCCGTTACCTCCCTGAAGACATTTTGAGGGCAGGTTTCATTTACAGTTCTGCAGTACTTGTTCCTATGAAATGACCATTAGCACAGGCTTTAAAACTGCTTTTGCAGGTAACTGCCAGAGGGCGGCAGCCTTTCTATGTTCCCCACCCTGGTAACTAGGGAAAAGCCCTTGCGGCCTGTGGTGTTTCTCGGTTATAAATTAGAGTGGAGTGTGCCCGGACAAACCCACACAAGCTGATGTCTCCTTACTTTCGTTGGATTTTTAAATTTAATTTTTATTTTTTATTGGAGTAATTTTCCACTGTGTACGTGGACCACTTCTTCTTTGTGCATTCCTCGGTTGATGGACATTTTCATTGCTTCCAAGTGTTGGCTATGGTAAATATTGTTGGAGTGCAGGATTGCCAGCCTGTGACTTTTGGATTCTCATTTTCTCAGGTGATAGGCCCAGCAGTGGGTGTGATTGATTGACTGGTAGCACCGTGTTTCCCTTTTCAAAGCACCTTCTTTGTGTTTTCATTAGTGGCTCTTACCACGTCCCCCTTAGAATCGAGGGTACGCATTTCTCCACAATCGCTTCAGCATTTATTGTTTACAGCATTGATGCTAATGGCCCTTCTGGCTGCTGTGAGCTGATAGGTTTTTGTAATTTGGGTTTGCATGTCTTTGAACATTCGTAAAACTCATCATTTTTCTCCGCCGTTTTCTTTTCCGTTAAAAAAAGGAAACAATTGGCAGTACAATATAACTCTTGAAATTGTCTTCTTTGAAGGTTGCCCTCTTTTGAATTATTTGGTCGATTTTCCACCCCAGCGTTTTTTTTAGAGAGCAGGTGTCATTTCCCGAACTGCAAGTTTGGTGAATATTTAGTGACCTTTAGCAATGGGTTTAAAGCTGCTGTTGTGGGAAGCGGCCTCTAGGAGGCAGCATTTCCCCATTCCCAAATCTGGGGAGTAGGGCAGCAGAGCCTTTCTGGAAGTCGTGTTCCTAGGTTGTAAATTACATTGGAATGTGCGTGGCGAAACCCCCACAAGTTTATGTGTCATTATTTCTTCTTGGTTTTTAAAAGTGTTTTAATTGGGGTAAAGCTTAGAATATTGTTTGTCCTAGGTGTACACAATCTGGTTCATTTGTACATTATATATGTCTATTCAAGTACAGATCCTCTTCCCATGTAAAATGTTACAGAGGGTTCCGCAGACTTCCCTTGCTATATGGTTGGTCTTTTTGAGATATGTATATCATATGTGTTTGTATACATATAGTAACACTAATCTTAATTTATCCATTCCCCCCACCGGTCGTTTTAGATGAGCATAGTTTGTTTTCTAAATCTGTGAGTGTCTTTCTCTGTGGAAATATGTTCATTTGTGTCAGTTATTAGATAACGCCTATAAGTGCTATCATAGAACACAGGTCTTTTGCTTTCCAACTTACCTCATCTTTCGTGATTATCTCCAGACTCATTTGTGGTGCCTCAAAGAGCAATGGTTCATTGTCTTCCATGGCTCATATTCCATTGTGTACACGGACCACTTCTTCTTTATCCATTTACCTGTTGTTGGACATTTTGATTGCTTCACTGTCTTGGCTATTGTGAATAAGGCTGCACTGCAGCTTTTGCGGCCTGTGTCTTCTCGATTCTTGTCTTCTCAGGTGAGAGGTCCAATGGTGCGCCTGCTGGATTGAATAGTACCTCCATTTTTACTTTTAAACGCAGCTCCTTTCTGTTCTCATTATTGGCTGTTACCCCTTTACGTCTCACCAGCAGGCAGAGGGTACACAGTTCTCTAAAACCCCTTCAGCATTTATTGTTTGTAGACTTTTTGCTGATGGTCAGTCGACTGGTGTAAGTTGAAACTTTTTGTAGATTAGATTGCATGCGTCTAACACTCCCTGAGGTTGAGCTTTTATCCATTTTCCTTTTTTTTAAAAAGAGTGTGAGTAAAACTTAACTCTTCCTAATCTCTTCTTGAAACATTTGCCTGTTTTGAATTTTTTGCCCATTCCCTACTTCAGCACAAATATTTAGGGCAAGTGTCCTTTACAGCCCTGAGTCCTTGTGAATGTTAAGTGACCATTGGCTGTGACTTTAAAGCTGCTCTTGCAGGATACGGCCACAAGGTGGCAGCATTTCTCCTTTACCAAATTTGGTTACTAGGGAAACAGAGCCTTAATGGAAGTGGTGTTCTAGGTTGTATATTAGAATGGAATGTGCCAGGAAAAAGCCCTTTAACTTTATGTCTCATTACTTCTTGTTCATATTTGTAACTTACTTTTTATTTTTTATCCCAGCAAATTTGATTACAATGGTTTGTTTGTTCTAGGTGTGCAAGATGTGGTTCTTTCACACATATACGTGTATCTATTCTTCCTCGCATCCTTTGCCAATGTAGGTTATGACACAATGTTGAGCAGTCTTCTCCTGGTCTTCCGTACGTCTTTGGTGGTTATATATTTCACATGGTTTGTATATCTCTGTTAACCCCAATATGGTAATGTATCCAATCCTCATCCCTTTCTATTTGGTGAACCATAAGTTTTTTAATGAATCTGTGATTGCCTTTCTCTGTGGAAATATCTTCATTGGTATCAATTTTTAAGTAACTCCTGAAAGTGATATGATAGGATATGTGCCTTTTGCTTTCTCACTTACTACACTTGGCGTGATTACGTCTAGACTCATCTATGGTGCTGCAAATGGCATTGTTTCATTTTTTTCACTAGCGAATATTCCATCTGTAAATGGAGGAGTTCTTCTTTGCCCACCCATCTGTTGGTGGTCTTTTTGGTTACTTCCATATCTTGGCTATTGTAATACTGGGCAATGCAGATTTGCCTGCCTGTGTCTTTCCAATTCTCTCTTCTTAGATTATAGGTGGAGGAGTGGGCCTGCTGGATCATATGGTAGCTCAATGTTGACCTTTTTAAGGCACCTCCATTCTGTTCTCATTCGTGGCCCTTTCCAACTTACGTCCCCCTTGAAGTTGAGGGTACGCATTTCTCCACAACACCTTCAGCATTTATTGTTTGTAGTTTTCTTGCTCATGGTTATTCTGACAAGTGTGAGCTGATACCTCTTTGTGGTTGAATTCGCATGTGCCTCATAATCCGTTGAAATTGAGCTTTAAGGCATGTCCTTTTTATTTTTCAAGCAGTGATTACCCCTTAGTTCTTCAAAGTGTTCTCTTAAAGTACGTGTCACCTTTTGAAATGTTTTGGCCGTTACCTCCCTGAAGACATTTTGAGGGCAGGTTTCATTTACAGTTCTGCAGTACTTGTTCCTATGAAATGACCATTAGCACAGGCTTTAAAACTGCTTTTGCAGGTAACTGCCAGAGGGCGGCAGCCTTTCTATGTTCCCCACCCTGGTAACTAGGGAAAAGCCCTTGCGGCCTGTGGTGTTTCTCGGTTATAAATTAGAGTGGAGTGTGCCCGGACAAACCCACACAAGCTGATGTCTCCTTACTTTCGTTGGATTTTTAAATTTAATTTTTATTTTTTATTGGAGTAATTTTCCACTGTGTACGTGGACCACTTCTTCTTTGTGCATTCCTCGGTTGATGGACATTTTCATTGCTTCCAAGTGTTGGCTATGGTAAATATTGTTGGAGTGCAGGATTGCCAGCCTGTGACTTTTGGATTCTCATTTTCTCAGGTGATAGGCCCAGCGGTGGGTGTGATTGATTGACTGGTAGCACCGTGTTTCCTTTTTCAAAGCACCTTCTTTGTGTTTTCATTAGTGGCTCTTACCACGTCCCCCTTAGAATCGAGGGTACGCATTTCTCCACAATCGCTTCAGCATTTATTGTTTACAGCATTGATGCTAATGGCCCTTCTGGCTGCTGTGAGCTGATAGGTTTTTGTAATTTGGGTTTGCATGTCTTTGAACATTCGTAAAACTCATCATTTTTATCTGCCGTTTTCTTTTCCGTTAAAAAAAGGAAACAATTGGCAGTACGATATATCTCTTGAAATTGTCTTTGAAGGTTGCCCTCTTTTGAGTTATTTGGTCGATTTTCCACCCCAGCGTTTTTTTAGAGAGCAGGTGTCATTTCCCGAACTGCAAGTTTGGTGAATATTTAGTGACCTTTAGCAATGGGTTTAAAGCTGCTGTTGTGGGAAGTGGCCTCAAGGAGGCAGCATTTCTCCATTCCCAAATCTGGGGAGTAGGGCAGCACAGCCTTTCTGGAAGTCGTGTTCCTAGGTTGTAAATTACATTGGAATGTGCGTGGAGAAACCTCCATAAGTTTATGTGTCATTATTTCCTCTTGGTTTTTAAAAGTGTTTTAATTGGGGTAAAGCTTAGAATATTGTTTGTCCTAGGTGTACACAATCTGGTTCATTTGTACATTATATATGTCTATTCAAGTACAGATCCTCTTCCCATGTAAAATGTTACAGAGGGTTCCGCAGACTTCCCTTGCTATATGGTTGGTCTTCTTGAGATATGTATATCATATGTGTTTGTATACGTATAGTAACACTAATCTTAATTTATCCATTCCCCCCACCTGTCGTTTTAGATGAGCATAGTTTGTTTTCTAAATCTGTGAGTGTCTTTCTCTGTGGAAATATGTTCATTTGTGTCAGTTATTAGATAACGCCTATAAGTGCTATCATAGAACACAGGTCTTTTGCTTTCCAACTTACCTCATCTTTCGTGATTATCTCCAGACTCATTTGTGGTGCCTCAAAGAGCAATGGTTCATTGTCTTCCATGGCTCATATTCCATTGTGTACATGGACCACTTCTTCTTTATCCATTTACCTGTTGTTGGACATTTTGATTGCTTCACTGTCTTGGCTATTGTGAATAAGGCTGCACTGCAGCTTTTGCGGCCTGTGTCTTCTCGATTCTTGTCTTCTCAGGTGAGAGGTCCAATGGTGCGCCTGCTGGATTGAATAGTACCTCCATTTTTACTTTTAAACGCAGCTCCTTTCTGTTCTCATTATTGGCTGTTACCCCTTTACGTCTCACCAGCAGGCAGAGGGTACACAGTTCTCTAAAACCCCTTCAGCATTTATTGTTTGTAGACTTTTTGCTGATGGTCAGTCGACTGGTGTAAGTTGAAACTTTTTGTAGATTAGATTGCATGCGTCTAACACTCCCTGAGGTTGAGCTTTTATCCATTTTCCTTTTTTTTAAAAAGAGTGTGAGTAAAACTTAACTCTTCCTAATCTCTTCTTGAAACATTTGCCTGTTTTGAATTTTTTGCCCATTCCCTACTTCAGCACAAATATTTAGGGCAAGTGTCCTTTACAGCCCTGAGTCCTTGTGAATGTTAAGTGACCATTGGCTGTGACTTTAAAGCTGCTCTTGCAGGATACGGCCACAAGGTGGCAGCATTTCTCCTTTACCAAATTTGGTTACTAGGGAAACAGAGCCTTAATGGAAGTGGTGTTCTAGGTTGTATATTAGAATGGAATGTGCCAGGAAAAAGCCCTTTAACTTTATGTCTCATTACTTCTTGTTCATATTTGTAACTTACTTTTTATTTTTTATCCCAGCAAATTTGATTACAATGGTTTGTTTGTTCTAGGTGTGCAAGATGTGGTTCTTTCACACATATACGTGTATCTATTCTTCCTCGCATCCTTTGCCAATGTAGGTTATGACACAATGTTGAGCAGTCTTCTCCTGGTCTTCCGTACGTCTTTGGTGGTTATATATTTCACATGGTTTGTATATCTCTGTTAACCCCAATATGGTAATGTATCCAATCCTCATCCCTTTCTATTTGGTGAACCATAAGTTTTTTAATGAATCTGTGATTGCCTTTCTCTGTGGAAATATCTTCATTGGTATCAATTTTTAAGTAACTCCTGAAAGTGATATGATAGGATATGTGCCTTTTGCTTTCTCACTTACTACACTTGGCGTGATTACGTCTAGACTCATCTATGGTGCTGCAAATGGCATTGTTTCATTTTTTTCACTAGCGAATATTCCATCTGTAAATGGAGGAGTTCTTCTTTGCCCACCCATCTGTTGGTGGTCTTTTTGGTTACTTCCATATCTTGGCTATTGTAATACTGGGCAATGCAGATTTGCCTGCCTGTGTCTTTCCAATTCTCTCTTCTTAGATTATAGGTGGAGGAGTGGGCCTGCTGGATCATATGGTAGCTCAATGTTGACCTTTTTAAGGCACCTCCATTCTGTTCTCATTCGTGGCCCTTTCCAACTTACGTCCCCCTTGAAGTTGAGGGTACGCATTTCTCCACAACACCTTCAGCATTTATTGTTTGTAGTTTTCTTGCTCATGGTTATTCTGACAAGTGTGAGCTGATACCTCTTTGTGGTTGAATTCGCATGTGCCTCATAATCCGTTGAAATTGAGCTTTAAGGCATGTCCTTTTTATTTTTCAAGCAGTGATTACCCCTTAGTTCTTCAAAGTGTTCTCTTAAAGTACGTGTCACCTTTTGAAATGTTTTGGCCGTTACCTCCCTGAAGACATTTTGAGGGCAGGTTTCATTTACAGTTCTGCAGTACTTGTTCCTATGAAATGACCATTAGCACAGGCTTTAAAACTGCTTTTGCAGGTAACTGCCAGAGGGCGGCAGCCTTTCTATGTTCCCCACCCTGGTAACTAGGGAAAAGCCCTTGCGGCCTGTGGTGTTTCTCGGTTATAAATTAGAGTGGAGTGTGCCCGGACAAACCCACACAAGCTGATGTCTCCTTACTTTCGTTGGATTTTTAAATTTAATTTTTATTTTTTATTGGAGTAATTTTCCACTGTGTACGTGGACCACTTCTTCTTTGTGCATTCCTCGGTTGATGGACATTTTCATTGCTTCCAAGTGTTGGCTATGGTAAATATTGTTGGAGTGCAGGATTGCCAGCCTGTGACTTTTGGATTCTCATTTTCTCAGGTGATAGGCCCAGCGGTGGGTGTGATTGATTGACTGGTAGCACCGTGTTTCCCTTTTCAAAGCACCTTCTTTGTGTTTTCATTAGTGGCTCTTACCACGTCCCCCTTAGAATCGAGGGTACGCATTTCTCCACAATCGCTTCAGCATTTATTGTTTACAGCATTGATGCTAATGGCCCTTCTGGCTGCTGTGAGCTGATAGGTTTTTGTAATTTGGGTTTGCATGTCTTTGAACATTCGTAAAACTCATCATTTTTATCTGCCGTTTTCTTTTCCGTTAAAAAAAGGAAACAATTGGCAGTACGATATATCTCTTGAAATTGTCTTTGAAGGTTGCCCTCTTTTGAGTTATTTGGTCGATTTTCCACCCCAGCGTTTTTTTAGAGAGCAGGTGTCATTTCCCGAACTGCAAGTTTGGTGAATATTTAGTGACCTTTAGCAATGGGTTTAAAGCTGCTGTTGTGGGAAGTGGCCTCAAGGAGGCAGCATTTCTCCATTCCCAAATCTGGGGAGTAGGGCAGCACAGCCTTTCTGGAAGTCGTGTTCCTAGGTTGTAAATTACATTGGAATGTGCGTGGAGAAACCTCCATAAGTTTATGTGTCATTATTTCCTCTTGGTTTTTAAAAGTGTTTTAATTGGGGTAAAGCTTAGAATATTGTTTGTCCTAGGTGTACACAATCTGGTTCATTTGTACATTATATATGTCTATTCAAGTACAGATCCTCTTCCCATGTAAAATGTTACAGAGGGTTCCGCAGACTTCCCTTGCTATATGGTTGGTCTTCTTGAGATATGTATATCATATGTGTTTGTATACGTATAGTAACACTAATCTTAATTTATCCATTCCCCCCACCTGTCGTTTTAGATGAGCATAGTTTGTTTTCTAAATCTGTGAGTGTCTTTCTCTGTGGAAATATGTTCATTTGTGTCAGTTATTAGATAACGCCTATAAGTGCTATCATAGAACACAGGTCTTTTGCTTTCCAACTTACCTCATCTTTCGTGATTATCTCCAGACTCATTTGTGGTGCCTCAAAGAGCAATGGTTCATTGTCTTCCATGGCTAATATTCCATTGTGTACACGGACCACTTCTTCTTTATCCATTTACCTGTTGTTGGACATTTTGATTGCTTCACTGTCTTGGCTATTGTGAATAAGGCTGCACTGCAGCTTTTGCGGCCTGTGTCTTCTCGATTGTCTTCTCAGGTGAGAGGTCCAATGGTGCGCCTGCTGGATTGAATAGTACCTCCATTTTTACTTTTAAACGCAGCTCCTTTCTGTTCTCATTATTGGCTGTTACCCCTTTACGTCTCACCAGCAGGCAGAGGGTACACAGTTCTCTAAAACCCCTTCAGCATTTATTGTTTGTAGACTTTTTGCTGATGGTCAGCCGACTGGTGTAAGTTGAAACTTTTTGTAGATTAGATTGCATGCGTCTAACACTCCCTGAGGTTGAGCTTTTATCCATTTTCCTTTTTTTTAAAAAGAGTGTGAGTAAAACTTAACTCTTCCTAATCTCTTCTTGAAACATTTGCCTGTTTTGAATTTTTTGCCCATTCCCTACTTCAGCACAAATATTTAGGGCAAGTGTCCTTTACAGCCCTGAGTCCTTGTGAATGTTAAGTGACCATTGGCTGTGACTTTAAAGCTGCTCTTGCAGGATACGGCCACAAGGTGGCAGCATTTCTCCTTTACCAAATTTGGTTACTAGGGAAACAGAGCCTTAATGGAAGTGGTGTTCTAGGTTGTATATTAGAATGGAATGTGCCAGGAAAAAGCCCTTTAACTTTATGTCTCATTACTTCTTGTTCATATTTGTAACTTACTTTTTATTTTTTATCCCAGCAAATTTGATTACAATGGTTTGTTTGTTCTAGGTGTGCAAGATGTGGTTCTTTCACACATATACGTGTATCTATTCTTCCTCGCATCCTTTGCCAATGTAGGTTATGACACAATGTTGAGCAGTCTTCTCCTGGTCTTCCGTACGTCTTTGGTGGTTATATATTTCACATGGTTTGTATATCTCTGTTAACCCCAATATGGTAATGTATCCAATCCTCATCCCTTTCTATTTGGTGAACCATAAGTTTTTTAATGAATCTGTGATTGCCTTTCTCTGTGGAAATATCTTCATTGGTATCAATTTTTAAGTAACTCCTGAAAGTGATATGATAGGATATGTGCCTTTTGCTTTCTCACTTACTACACTGGCGTGATTACGTCTAGACTCATCTATGGTGCTGCAAATGGCATTGTTTCATTTTTTTCACTAGCGAATATTCCATCTGTAAATGGAGGAGTTCTTCTTTGCCCACCCATCTGTTGGTGGTCTTTTTGGTTACTTCCATATCTTGGCTATTGTAACACTGGGCAATGCAGATTTGCCTGCCTGTGTCTTTCCAATTCTCTCTTCTTAGATTATAGGTGGAGGAGTGGGCCTGCTGGATCATATGGTAGCTCAATGTTGACCTTTTTAAGGCACCTCCATTCTGTTCTCATTCGTGGCCCTTTCCAACTTACGTCCCCCTTGAAGTTGAGGGTATGCATTTCTCCACAACACCTTCAGCATTTATTGTTTGTAGTTTTCTTGCTCATGGTTATTCTGACAAGTGTGAGCTGATACCTCTTTGTGGTTGAATTCGCATGTGCCTCATAATCCGTTGAAATTGAGCTTTAAGGCATGTCCTTTTTATTTTTCAAGCAGTGATTACCCCTTAGTTCTTCAAAGTGTTCTCTTAAAGTACGTGTCACCTTTTGAAATGTTTTGGCCGTTACCTCCCTGAAGACATTTTGAGGGCAGGTTTCATTTACAGTTCTGCAGTACTTGTTCCTATGAAATGACCATTAGCACAGGCTTTAAAACTGCTTTTGCAGGTAACTGCCAGAGGGCGGCAGCCTTTCTATGTTCCCCACCCTGGTAACTAGGGAAAAGCCCTTGCGGCCTGTGGTGTTTCTCGGTTATAAATTAGAGTGGAGTGTGCCCGGACAAACCCACACAAGCTGATGTCTCCTTACTTTCGTTGGATTTTTAAATTTAATTTTTATTTTTTATTGGAGTAATTTTCCACTGTGTACGTGGACCACTTCTTCTTTGTGCATTCCTCGGTTGATGGACATTTTCATTGCTTCCAAGTGTTGGCTATGGTAAATATTGTTGGAGTGCAGGATTGCCAGCCTGTGACTTTTGGATTCTCATTTTCTCAGGTGATAGGCCCAGCGGTGGGTGTGATTGATTGACTGGTAGCACCGTGTTTCCCTTTTCAAAGCACCTTCTTTGTGTTTTCATTAGTGGCTCTTACCACGTCCCCCTTAGAATCGAGGGTACGCATTTCTCCACAATCGCTTCAGCATTTATTGTTTACAGCATTGATGCTAATGGCCCTTCTGGCTGCTGTGAGCTGATAGGTTTTTGTAATTTGGGTTTGCATGTCTTTGAACATTCGTAAAACTCATCATTTTTCTCCGCCGTTTTCTTTTCCGTTAAAAAAAGGAAACAATTGGCAGTACAATATAACTCTTGAAATTGTCTTCTTTGAAGGTTGCCCTCTTTTGAATTATTTGGTCGATTTTCCACCCCAGCGTTTTTTTAGAGAGCAGGTGTCATTTCCCGAACTGCAAGTTTGGTGAATATTTAGTGACCTTTAGCAATGGGTTTAAAGCTGCTGTTGTGGGAAGCGGCCTCTAGGAGGCAGCATTTCCCCATTCCCAAATCTGGGGAGTAGGGCAGCAGAGCCTTTCTGGAAGTCGTGTTCCTAGGTTGTAAATTACATTGGAATGTGCGTGGCGAAACCCCCACAAGTTTATGTGTCATTATTTCTTCTTGGTTTTTAAAAGTGTTTTAATTGGGGTAAAGCTTAGAATATTGTTTGTCCTAGGTGTACACAATCTGGTTCATTTGTACATTATATATGTCTATTCAAGTACAGATCCTCTTCCCATGTAAAATGTTACAGAGGGTTCCGCAGACTTCCCTTGCTATATGGTTGGTCTTCTTGAGATATGTATATCATATGTGTTTGTATACATATAGTAACACTAATCTTAATTTATCCATTCCCCCCACCTGTCGTTTTAGATGAGCATAGTTTGTTTTCTAAATCTGTGAGTGTCTTTCTCTGTGGAAATATGTTCATTTGTGTCAGTTATTAGATAACGCCTATAAGTGCTATCATAGAACACAGGTCTTTTGCTTTCCAACTTACCTCATCTTTCGTGATTATCTCCAGACTCATTTGTGGTGCCTCAAAGAGCAATGGTTCATTGTCTTCCATGGCTCATATTCCATTGTGTACACGGACCACTTCTTCTTTATCCATTTACCTGTTGTTGGACATTTTGATTGCTTCACTGTCTTGGCTATTGTGAATAAGGCTGCACTGCAGCTTTTGCGGCCTGTGTCTTCTCGATTCTTGTCTTCTCAGGTGAGAGGTCCAATGGTGCGCCTGCTGGATTGAATAGTACCTCCATTTTTACTTTTAAACGCAGCTCCTTTCTGTTCTCATTATTGGCTGTTACCCCTTTACGTCTCACCAGCAGGCAGAGGGTACACAGTTCTCTAAAACCCCTTCAGCATTTATTGTTTGTAGACTTTTTGCTGATGGTCAGCCGACTGGTGTAAGTTGAAACTTTTTGTAGATTAGATTGCATGCGTCTAACACTCCCTGAGGTTGAGCTTTTATCCATTTTCCTTTTTTTTAAAAAGAGTGTGAGTAAAACTTAACTCTTCCTAATCTCTTCTTGAAACATTTGCCTGTTTTGAATTTTTTGCCCATTCCCTACTTCAGCACAAATATTTAGGGCAAGTGTCCTTTACAGCCCTGAGTCCTTGTGAATGTTAAGTGACCATTGGCTGTGACTTTAAAGCTGCTCTTGCAGGATACGGCCACAAGGTGGCAGCATTTCTCCTTTACCAAATTTGGTTACTAGGGAAACAGAGCCTTAATGGAAGTGGTGTTCTAGGTTGTATATTAGAATGGAATGTGCCAGGAAAAAGCCCTTTAACTTTATGTCTCATTACTTCTTGTTCATATTTGTAACTTACTTTTTATTTTTTATCCCAGCAAATTTGATTACAATGGTTTGTTTGTTCTAGGTGTGCAAGATGTGGTTCTTTCACACATATACGTGTATCTATTCTTCCTCGCATCCTTTGCCAATGTAGGTTATGACACAATGTTGAGCAGTCTTCTCCTGGTCTTCCGTACGTCTTTGGTGGTTATATATTTCACATGGTTTGTATATCTCTGTTAACCCCAATATGGTAATGTATCCAATCCTCATCCCTTTCTATTTGGTGAACCATAAGTTTTTTAATGAATCTGTGATTGCCTTTCTCTGTGGAAATATCTTCATTGGTATCAATTTTTAAGTAACTCCTGAAAGTGATATGATAGGATATGTGCCTTTTGCTTTCTCACTTACTACACTTGGCGTGATTACGTCTAGACTCATCTATGGTGCTGCAAATGGCATTGTTTCATTTTTTTCACTAGCGAATATTCCATCTGTAAATGGAGGAGTTCTTCTTTGCCCACCCATCTGTTGGTGGTCTTTTTGGTTACTTCCATATCTTGGCTATTGTAATACTGGGCAATGCAGATTTGCCTGCCTGTGTCTTTCCAATTCTCTCTTCTTAGATTATAGGTGGAGGAGTGGGCCTGCTGGATCATATGGTAGCTCAATGTTGACCTTTTTAAGGCACCTCCATTCTGTTCTCATTCGTGGCCCTTTCCAACTTACGTCCCCCTTGAAGTTGAGGGTATGCATTTCTCCACAACACCTTCAGCATTTATTGTTTGTAGTTTTCTTGCTCATGGTTATTCTGACAAGTGTGAGCTGATACCTCTTTGTGGTTGAATTCGCATGTGCCTCATAATCCGTTGAAATTGAGCTTTAAGGCATGTCCTTTTTATTTTTCAAGCAGTGATTACCCCTTAGTTCTTCAAAGTGTTCTCTTAAAGTACGTGTCACCTTTTGAAATGTTTTGGCCGTTACCTCCCTGAAGACATTTTGAGGGCAGGTTTCATTTACAGTTCTGCAGTACTTGTTCCTATGAAATGACCATTAGCACAGGCTTTAAAACTGCTTTTGCAGGTAACTGCCAGAGGGCGGCAGCCTTTCTATGTTCCCCACCCTGGTAACTAGGGAAAAGCCCTTGCGGCCTGTGGTGTTTCTCGGTTATAAATTAGAGTGGAGTGTGCCCGGACAAACCCACACAAGCTGATGTCTCCTTACTTTCGTTGGATTTTTAAATTTAATTTTTATTTTTTATTGGAGTAATTTTCCACTGTGTACGTGGACCACTTCTTCTTTGTGCATTCCTCGGTTGATGGACATTTTCATTGCTTCCAAGTGTTGGCTATGGTAAATATTGTTGGAGTGCAGGATTGCCAGCCTGTGACTTTTGGATTCTCATTTTCTCAGGTGATAGGCCCAGCAGTGGGTGTGATTGATTGACTGGTAGCACCGTGTTTCCCTTTTCAAAGCACCTTCTTTGTGTTTTCATTAGTGGCTCTTACCACGTCCCCCTTAGAATCGAGGGTACGCATTTCTCCACAATCGCTTCAGCATTTATTGTTTACAGCATTGATGCTAATGGCCCTTCTGGCTGCTGTGAGCTGATAGGTTTTTGTAATTTGGGTTTGCATGTCTTTGAACATTCGTAAAACTCATCATTTTTCTCCGCCGTTTTCTTTTCCGTTAAAAAAAGGAAACAATTGGCAGTACAATATAACTCTTGAAATTGTCTTCTTTGAAGGTTGCCCTCTTTTGAATTATTTGGTCGATTTTCCACCCCAGCGTTTTTTTTAGAGAGCAGGTGTCATTTCCCGAACTGCAAGTTTGGTGAATATTTAGTGACCTTTAGCAATGGGTTTAAAGCTGCTGTTGTGGGAAGCGGCCTCTAGGAGGCAGCATTTCCCCATTCCCAAATCTGGGGAGTAGGGCAGCAGAGCCTTTCTGGAAGTCGTGTTCCTAGGTTGTAAATTACATTGGAATGTGCGTGGCGAAACCCCCACAAGTTTATGTGTCATTATTTCTTCTTGGTTTTTAAAAGTGTTTTAATTGGGGTAAAGCTTAGAATATTGTTTGTCCTAGGTGTACACAATCTGGTTCATTTGTACATTATATATGTCTATTCAAGTACAGATCCTCTTCCCATGTAAAATGTTACAGAGGGTTCCGCAGACTTCCCTTGCTATATGGTTGGTCTTTTTGAGATATGTATATCATATGTGTTTGTATACATATAGTAACACTAATCTTAATTTATCCATTCCCCCCACCGGTCGTTTTAGATGAGCATAGTTTGTTTTCTAAATCTGTGAGTGTCTTTCTCTGTGGAAATATGTTCATTTGTGTCAGTTATTAGATAACGCCTATAAGTGCTATCATAGAACACAGGTCTTTTGCTTTCCAACTTACCTCATCTTTCGTGATTATCTCCAGACTCATTTGTGGTGCCTCAAAGAGCAATGGTTCATTGTCTTCCATGGCTCATATTCCATTGTGTACATGGACCACTTCTTCTTTATCCATTTACCTGTTGTTGGACATTTTGATTGCTTCACTGTCTTGGCTATTGTGAATAAGGCTGCACTGCAGCTTTTGCGGCCTGTGTCTTCTCGATTCTTGTCTTCTCAGGTGAGAGGTCCAATGGTGCGCCTGCTGGATTGAATAGTACCTCCATTTTTACTTTTAAACACAGCTCCTTTCTGTTCTCATTATTGGCTGTTACCCCTTTACGTCTCACCAGCAGGCAGAGGGTACACAGTTCTCTAAAACCCCTTCAGCATTTATTGTTTGTAGACTTTTTGCTGATGGTCAGTCGACTGGTGTAAGTTGAAACTTTTTGTAGATTAGATTGCATGCGTCTAACACTCCCTGAGGTTGAGCTTTTATCCATTTTCCTTTTTTTTAAAAAGAGTGTGAGTAAAACTTAACTCTTCCTAATCTCTTCTTGAAACATTTGCCTGTTTTGAATTTTTTGCCCATTCCCTACTTCAGCACAAATATTTAGGGCAAGTGTCCTTTACAGCCCTGAGTCCTTGTGAATGTTAAGTGACCATTGGCTGTGACTTTAAAGCTGCTCTTGCAGGATACGGCCACAAGGTGGCAGCATTTCTCCTTTACCAAATTTGGTTACTAGGGAAACAGAGCCTTAATGGAAGTGGTGTTCTAGGTTGTATATTAGAATGGAATGTGCCAGGAAAAAGCCCTTTAACTTTATGTCTCATTACTTCTTGTTCATATTTGTAATTTACTTTTTATTTTTTATCCCAGCAAATTTGATTACAATGGTTTGTTTGTTCTAGGTGTGCAAGATGTGGTTCTTTCACACATATACGTGTATCTATTCTTCCTCGCATCCTTTGCCAATGTAGGTTATGACACAATGTTGAGCAGTCTTCTCCTGGTCTTCCGTACGTCTTTGGTGGTTATATATTTCACATGGTTTGTATATCTCTGTTAACCCCAATATGGCAATGTATCCAATCCTCATCCCTTTCTATTTGGTGAACCATAAGTTTTTTAATGAATCTGTGATTGCCTTTCTCTGTGGAAATATCTTCATTGGTATCAATTTTTAAGTAACTCCTGAAAGTGATATGATAGGATATGTGCCTTTTGCTTTCTCACTTACTACACTTGGCGTGATTACGTCTAGACTCATCTATGGTGCTGCAAATGGCATTGTTTCATTTTTTTCACTAGCGAATATTCCATCTGTACATGGAGGAGTTCTTCTTTGCTCACCCATCTGTTGGTGGTCTTTTTGGTTACTTCCATATCTTGGCTATTGTAATACTGGGCAATGCAGATTTGCCTGCCTGTGTCTTTCCAATTCTCTCTTCTTAGATTATAGGTGGAGGAGTGGGCCTGCTGGATCATATGGTAGCACAATGTTGACCTTTTTAAGGCACCTCCATTCTGTTCTCATTCGTGGCCCTTTCCAACTTACGTCCCCCTTGAAGTTGAGGGTATGCATTTCTCCACAACACCTTCAGCATTTATTGTTTGTAGTTTTCTTGCTCATGGTTATTCTGACAAGTGTGAGCTGATACCTCTTTGTGGTTGAATTCGCATGTGCCTCATAATCCGTTGAAATTGAGCTTAAAGGCATGTCCTTTTTATTTTTCAAGCAGTGATTACCCCTTAGTTCTTCAAAGAGTTCTCTTAAAGTACGTGTCAAATTTTGAAATGTTTTGGCCGTTACCTCCCTGAAGACATTTTGAGGGCAGGTTTCATTTACAGTTCTGCAGTACTTGTTCCTATGAAATGACCATTAGCACAGGCTTTAAAACTGCCTTTGCAGGTAACTGCCAGAGGGCGGCAGCCTTTCTATGTTCCCCACCCTGGTAACTAGGGAAAAGCCCTGGCGGCCTGTGGTGTTTCTCGGTTATAAATTAGAGTGGAGTGTGCCCGGACAAACCCACACAAGCTGATGTCTCCTTACTTTCGTTGGATTTTTAAATTTAATTTTTATTTTTTATTGGAGTAATTTTCCACTGTGTACGTGGACCACTTCTTCTTTGTGCATTCCTCGGTTGATGGACATTTTCATTGCTTCCAAGTGTTGGCTATGGTAAATATTGTTGGAGTACAGGATTGCCAGCCTGTGACTTTTTGATTCTCATTTTCTCAGGTGATAGGCCCAGCAGTGGGTGTGATTGATTGACTGGTAGCACCGTGTTTCCCTTTTCAAAGCACCTTCTTTGTGTTTTCATTAGTGGCTCTTACCACGTCCCCCTTAGAATCGAGGGTACGCATTTCTCCACAATCGCTTCAGCATTTATTGTTTACAGCATTGATGCTAATGGCCCTTCTGGCTGCTGTGAGCTGATAGGTTTTTGTAATTTGGGTTTGCATGTCTTTGAAAATTCGTAAAACTCATCATTTTTCTCTGCCGTTTTCTTTTCCGTTAAAAAAAGGAAACAATTGGCAGTACGATATAACTCTTGAAATTGTCTTCTTTGAAGGTTGCCCTCTTTTGAGTTATTTGGTCGATTTTCCACCCCAGCGTTTTTTTAGAGAGCAGGTGTCATTTCCCGAACTGCAAGTTTGGTGAATATTTAGTGACCTTTAGCAATGGGTTTAAAGCTGCTGTTGTGGGAAGTGGCCTCAAGGAGGCAGCATTTCTCCATTCCCAAATCTGGGGAGTAGGGCAGCAGAGCCTTTCTGGAAGTCGTGTTCCTAGGTTGTAAATTACATTGGAATGTGCGTGGAGAAACCTCCATAAGTTTATGTGTCATTATTTCTTCTTGGTTTTTAAAAGTGTTTTAATTGGGGTAAAGCTTAGAATATTGTTTGTCCTAGGTGTACACAATCTGGTTCATTTGTACATTATATATGTCTATTCAAGTACAGATCCTCTTCCCATGTAAAATGTTACAGAGGGTTCCGCAGACTTCCCTTGCTATATGGTTGGTCTTCTTGAGATATGTATATCATATGTGTTTGTATACGTATAGTAACACTAATCTTAATTTATCCATTCCCCCCACCTGTCGTTTTAGATGAGCATAGTTTGTTTTCTAAATCTGTGAGTGTCTTTCTCTGTGGAAATATGTTCATTTGTGTCAGTTATTAGATAACGCCTATAAGTGCTATCATAGAACACAGGTCTTTTGCTTTCCAACTTACCTCATCTTTCGTGATTATCTCCAGACTCATTTGTGGTGCCTCAAAGAGCAATGGTTCATTGTCTTCCATGGCTAATATTCCATTGTGTACACGGACCACTTCTTCTTTATCCATTTACCTGTTGTTGGACATTTTGATTGCTTCACTGTCTTGGCTATTGTGAATAAGGCTGCACTGCAGCTTTTGCGGCCTGTGTCTTCTCGATTGTCTTCTCAGGTGAGAGGTCCAATGGTGCGCCTGCTGGATTGAATAGTACCTCCATTTTTACTTTTAAACGCAGCTCCTTTCTGTTCTCATTATTGGCTGTTACCCCTTTACGTCTCACCAGCAGGCAGAGGGTACACAGTTCTCTAAAACCCCTTCAGCATTTATTGTTTGTAGACTTTTTGCTGATGGTCAGTCGACTGGTGTAAGTTGAAACTTTTTGTAGATTAGATTGCATGCGTCTAACACTCCCTGAGGTTGAGCTTTTATCCATTTTCCTTTTTTTTAAAAAGAGTGTGAGTAAAACTTAACTCTTCCTAATCTCTTCTTGAAACATTTGCCTGTTTTGAATTTTTTGTCCATTCCCTACTTCAACACAAATATTTAGGGCAAGTGTCCTTTACAGCCCTGATTCCTTGTGAATGTTAAGTGACCATTAGCTGTGACTTTAAAGCTGCTCTTGCAGGAAACGGCCACTATGTGGCAGCATTTCTCCTTTACCAAATTTGGTTACTAGGGAAACAGAGCCTTAATGGAAGTGGTGTTCTAGGTTGTATATTAGAATGGAATGTGCCAGGAAAAAGCCCTTTAACTTTATGTCTCATTACTTCTTGTTCATATTTGTAACTTACTTTTTATTTTTTTATCCCAGCAAATTTGATTACAATGGTTTGTTTGTTCTAGGTGTGCAAGATGTGGTTCTTTCACACATATACATGTATCTATTCTTCCTCGCATCCTTTGCCAATGTAGGTTATGACACAATGTTGAGCAGTCTTCTCCTGGTCTTCTGTACGTCTTTGGGGGTTATATATTTCACATGGTTTGTATATCTCTGTTAACCCCAATATGGCAATGTATCCAATCCTCATCCCTTTCTATTTGGTGAACCATAAGTTTTTTAATGAATCTGTGATTGCCTTTCTCTGTGGAAATATCTTCATTGGTATCAATTTTTAAGTAACTCCTGAAAGTGATATGATAGGATATGTGCCTTTTGCTTTCTCACTTACTACACGTGGCGTGATTACGTCTAGACTCATCTATGGTGCTGCAAATGGCATTGTTTCATTTTTTTCACTAGCGAATATTCCATCTGTACATGGAGGAGTTCTTCTTTGCTCACCCATCTGTTGGTGGTCTTTTTGGTTACTTCCATATCTTGGCTATTGTAATACTGGGCAATGCAGATTTGCCTGCCTGTGTCTTTCCAATTCTCTCTTCTTAGATTATAGGTGGAGGAGTGGGCCTGCTGGATCATATGGTAGCACAATGTTGACCTTTTTAAGGCACCTCCATTCTGTTCTCATTCGTGGCCCTTTCCAACTTACGTCCCCCTTGAAGTTGAGGGTATGCATTTCTCCACCACACCTTCAGCATTTATTGTTTGTAGTTTTCTTGCTCATGGTTATTCTGACAAGTGTGAGCTGATACCTCTTTGTGGTTGAATTCGCATGTGCCTCATAATCCGTTGAAATTGAGCTTAAAGGCATGTCCTTTTTATTTTTCAAGCAGTGATTACCCCTTAGTTCTTCAAAGAGTTCTCTTAAAGTACGTGTCAAATTTTGAAATGTTTTGGCCGTTACCTCCCTGAAGACATTTTGAGGGCAGGTTTCATTTACAGTTCTGCAGTACTTGTTCCTATGAAATGACCATTAGCACAGGCTTTAAAACTGCCTTTGCAGGTAACTGCCAGAGGGCGGCAGCCTTTCTATGTTCCCCACCCTGGTAACTAGGGAAAAGCCCTGGCGGCCTGTGGTGTTTCTCGGTTATAAATTAGAGTGGAGTGTGCCCGGACAAACCCACACAAGCTGATGTCTCCTTACTTTTGTTGGATTTTTAAATTTAATTTTTATTTTTTATTGGAGTAATTTTCCACTGTGTACGTGGACCACTTCTTCTTTGTGCATTCCTCGGTTGATGGACATTTTCATTGCTTCCAAGTGTTGGCTATGGTAAATATTGTTGGAGTACAGGATTGCCAGCCTGTGACTTTTTGATTCTCATTTTCTCAGGTGATAGGCCCAGCAGTGGGTGTGATTGATTGACTGGTAGCACCGTGTTTCCCTTTTCAAAGCACCTTCTTTGTGTTTTCATTAGTGGCTCTTACCACGTCCCCCTTAGAATCGAGGGTACGCATTTCTCCACAATCGCTTCAGCATTTATTGTTTACAGCATTGATGCTAATGGCCCTTCTGGCTGCTGTGAGCTGATAGGTTTTTGTAATTTGGGTTTGCATGTCTTTGAAAATTCGTAAAACTCATCATTTTTCTCTGCCGTTTTCTTTTCCGTTAAAAAAAGGAAACAATTGGCAGTACGATATAACTCTTGAAATTGTCTTCTTTGAAGGTTGCCCTCTTTTGAGTTATTTGGTCGATTTTCCACCCCAGCGTTTTTTTAGAGAGCAGGTGTCATTTCCCGAACTGCAAGTTTGGTGAATATTTAGTGACCTTTAGCAATGGGTTTAAAGCTGCTGTTGTGGGAAGTGGCCTCAAGGAGGCAGCATTTCTCCATTCCCAAATCTGGGGAGTAGGGCAGCAGAGCCTTTCTGGAAGTCGTGTTCCTAGGTTGTAAATTACATTGGAATGTGCGTGGAGAAACCTCCATAAGTTTATGTGTCATTATTTCTTCTTGGTTTTTAAAAGTGTTTTAATTGGGGTAAAGCTTAGAATATTGTTTGTCCTAGGTGTACACAATCTGGTTCATTTGTACATTATATATGTCTATTCAAGTACAGATCCTCTTCCCATGTAAAATGTTACAGAGGGTTCCGCAGACTTCCCTTGCTATATGGTTGGTCTTCTTGAGATATGTATATCATATGTGTTTGTATACGTATAGTAACACTAATCTTAATTTATCCATTCCCCCCACCTGTCGTTTTAGATGAGCATAGTTTGTTTTCTAAATCTGTGAGTGTCTTTCTCTGTGGAAATATGTTCATTTGTGTCAGTTATTAGATAACGCCTATAAGTGCTATCATAGAACACAGGTCTTTTGCTTTCCAACTTACCTCATCTTTCGTGATTATCTCCAGACTCATTTGTGGTGCCTCAAAGAGCAATGGTTCATTGTCTTCCATGGCTAATATTCCATTGTGTACACGGACCACTTCTTCTTTATCCATTTACCTGTTGTTGGACATTTTGATTGCTTCACTGTCTTGGCTATTGTGAATAAGGCTGCACTGCAGCTTTTGCGGCCTGTGTCTTCTCGATTGTCTTCTCAGGTGAGAGGTCCAATGGTGCGCCTGCTGGATTGAATAGTACCTCCATTTTTACTTTTAAACGCAGCTCCTTTCTGTTCTCATTATTGGCTGTTACCCCTTTACGTCTCACCAGCAGGCAGAGGGTACACAGTTCTCTAAAACCCCTTCAGCATTTATTGTTTGTAGACTTTTTGCTGATGGTCAGTCGACTGGTGTAAGTTGAAACTTTTTGTAGATTAGATTGCATGCGTCTAACACTCCCTGAGGTTGAGCTTTTATCCATTTTCCTTTTTTTTAAAAAGAGTGTGAGTAAAACTTAACTCTTCCTAATCTCTTCTTGAAACATTTGCCTGTTTTGAATTTTTTGTCCATTCCCTACTTCAACACAAATATTTAGGGCAAGTGTCCTTTACAGCCCTGATTCCTTGTGAATGTTAAGTGACCATTAGCTGTGACTTTAAAGCTGCTCTTGCAGGAAACGGCCACTAGGTGGCAGCATTTCTCCTTTACCAAATTTGGTTACTAGGGAAACAGAGCCTTAATGGAAGTGGTGTTCTAGGTTGTATATTAGAATGGAATGTGCCAGGAAAAAGCCCTTTAACTTTATGTCTCATTACTTCTTGTTCATATTTGTAATTTACTTTTTATTTTTTATCCCAGCAAATTTGATTACAATGGTTTGTTTGTTCTAGGTGTGCAAGATGTGGTTCTTTCACACATATACATGTATCTATTCTTCCTCGCATCCTTTGCCAATGTAGGTTATGACACAATGTTGAGTAGTCTTCTCCTGGTCTTCTGTACGTCTTTGGGGGTTATATATTTCACATGGTTTGTATATCTCTGTTAACCCCAATATGGCAATGTATCCAATCCTCATCCCTTTCTATTTGGTGAACCATAAGTTTTTTAATGAATCTGTGATTGCCTTTCTCTGTGGAAATATCTTCATTGGTATCAATTTTTAAGTAACTCCTGAAAGTGATATGATAGGATATGTGCCTTTTGCTTTCTCACTTACTACACGTGGCGTGATTACGTCTAGACTCATCTATGGTGCTGCAAATGGCATTGTTTCATTTTTTTCACTAGCGAATATTCCATCTGTACATGGAGGAGTTCTTCTTTGCTCACCCATCTGTTGGTGGTCTTTTTGGTTACTTCCATATCTTGGCTATTGTAATACTGGGCAATGCAGATTTGCCTGCCTGTGTCTTTCCAATTCTCTCTTCTTAGATTATAGGTGGAGGAGTGGGCCTGCTGGATCATATGGTAGCACAATGTTGACCTTTTTAAGGCACCTCCATTCTGTTCTCATTCGTGGCCCTTTCCAACTTACGTCCCCCTTGAAGTTGAGGGTATGCATTTCTCCACCACACCTTCAGCATTTATTGTTTGTAGTTTTCTTGCTCATGGTTATTCTGACAAGTGTGAGCTGATACCTCTTTGTGGTTGAATTCGCATGTGCCTCATAATCCGTTGAAATTGAGCTTAAAGGCATGTCCTTTTTATTTTTCAAGCAGTGATTACCCCTTAGTTCTTCAAAGAGTTCTCTTAAAGTACGTGACAATTTTTGAAATGTTTTGGCCGTTACCTCCCTGAAGACATTTTGAGGGCAGGTTTCATTTACAGTTCTGCAGTACTTGTTCCTATGAAATGACCATTAGCACAGGCTTTAAAACTGCCTTTGCAGGTAACTGCCAGAGGGCGGCAGCCTTTCTATGTTCACCACCCTGGTAACTAGGGAAAAGCCCTGGCGGCCTGTGGTGTTTCTCGGTTATAAATTAGAGTGGAGTGTGCCCGGACAAACCCACACAAGCTGATGTCTCCTTACTTTTGTTGGATTTTTAAATTTAATTTTTATTTTTTATTGGAGTAATTTTCCACTGTGTACGTGGACCACTTCTTCTTTGTGCATTCCTCGGTTGATGGACATTTTCATTGCTTCCAAGTGTTGGCTATGGTAAATATTGTTGGAGTACAGGATTGCCAGCCTGTGACTTTTTGATTCTCATTTTCTCAGGTGATAGGCCCAGCAGTGGGTGTGATTGATTGACTGGTAGCACCGTGTTTCCCTTTTCAAAGCACCTTCTTTGTGTTTTCATTAGTGGCTCTTACCACGTCCCCCTTAGAATCGAGGGTACGCATTTCTCCACAATCGCTTCAGCATTTATTGTTTACAGCATTGATGCTAATGGCCCTTCTGGCTGCTGTGAGCTGATAGGTTTTTGTAATTTGGGTTTGCATGTCTTTGAAAATTCGTAAAACTCATCATTTTTCTCTGCCGTTTTCTTTTCCGTTAAAAAAAGGAAACAATTGGCAGTACGATATAACTCTTGAAATTGTCTTCTTTGAAGGTTGCCCTCTTTTGAGTTATTTGGTCGATTTTCCACCCCAGCGTTTTTTTAGAGAGCAGGTGTCATTTCCCGAACTGCAAGTTTGGTGAATATTTAGTGACCTTTAGCAATGGGTTTAAAGCTGCTGTTGTGGGAAGTGGCCTCAAGGAGGCAGCATTTCTCCATTCCCAAATCTGGGGAGTAGGGCAGCAGAGCCTTTCTGGAAGTCGTGTTCCTAGGTTGTAAATTACATTGGAATGTGCGTGGAGAAACCTCCATAAGTTTATGTGTCATTATTTCTTCTTGGTTTTTAAAAGTGTTTTAATTGGGGTAAAGCTTAGAATATTGTTTGTCCTAGGTGTACACAATCTGGTTCATTTGTACATTATATATGTCTATTCAAGTACAGATCCTCTTCCCATGTAAAATGTTACAGAGGGTTCCGCAGACTTCCCTTGCTATATGGTTGGTCTTCTTGAGATATGTATATCATATGTGTTTGTATACGTATAGTAACACTAATCTTAATTTATCCATTCCCCCCACCTGTCGTTTTAGATGAGCATAGTTTGTTTTCTAAATCTGTGAGTGTCTTTCTCTGTGGAAATATGTTCATTTGTGTCAGTTATTAGATAACGCCTATAAGTGCTATCATAGAACACAGGTCTTTTGCTTTCCAACTTACCTCATCTTTCGTGATTATCTCCAGACTCATTTGTGGTGCCTCAAAGAGCAATGGTTCATTGTCTTCCATGGCTAATATTCCATTGTGTACACGGACCACTTCTTCTTTATCCATTTACCTGTTGTTGGACATTTTGATTGCTTCACTGTCTTGGCTATTGTGAATAAGGCTGCACTGCAGCTTTTGCGGCCTGTGTCTTCTCGATTCTTGTCTTCTCAGGTGAGAGGTCCAATGGTGCGCCTGCTGGATTGAATAGTACCTCCATTTTTACTTTTAAACGCAGCTCCTTTCTGTTCTCATTATTGGCTGTTACCCCTTTACGTCTCACCAGCAGGCAGAGGGTACACAGTTCTCTAAAACCCCTTCAGCATTTATTGTTTGTAGACTTTTTGCTGATGGTCAGCCGACTGGTGTAAGTTGAAACTTTTTGTAGATTAGATTGCATGCGTCTAACACTCCCTGAGGTTGAGCTTTTATCCATTTTCCTTTTTTTTAAAAAGAGTGTGAGTAAAACTTAACTCTTCCTAATCTCTTCTTGAAACATTTGCCTGTTTTGAATTTTTTGCCCATTCCCTACTTCAGCACAAATATTTAGGGCAAGTGTCCTTTACAGCCCTGAGTCCTTGTGAATGTTAAGTGACCATTGGCTGTGACTTTAAAGCTGCTCTTGCAGGATACGGCCACAAGGTGGCAGCATTTCTCCTTTACCAAATTTGGTTACTAGGGAAACAGAGCCTTAATGGAAGTGGTGTTCTAGGTTGTATATTAGAATGGAATGTGCCAGGAAAAAGCCCTTTAACTTTATGTCTCATTACTTCTTGTTCATATTTGTAACTTACTTTTTATTTTTTATCCCAGCAAATTTGATTACAATGGTTTGTTTGTTCTAGGTGTGCAAGATGTGGTTCTTTCACACATATACGTGTATCTATTCTTCCTCGCATCCTTTGCCAATGTAGGTTATGACACAATGTTGAGCAGTCTTCTCCTGGTCTTCCGTACGTCTTTGGTGGTTATATATTTCACATGGTTTGTATATCTCTGTTAACCCCAATATGGTAATGTATCCAATCCTCATCCCTTTCTATTTGGTGAACCATAAGTTTTTTAATGAATCTGTGATTGCCTTTCTCTGTGGAAATATCTTCATTGGTATCAATTTTTAAGTAACTCCTGAAAGTGATATGATAGGATATGTGCCTTTTGCTTTCTCACTTACTACACTTGGCGTGATTACGTCTAGACTCATCTATGGTGCTGCAAATGGCATTGTTTCATTTTTTTCACTAGCGAATATTCCATCTGTAAATGGAGGAGTTCTTCTTTGCCCACCCATCTGTTGGTGGTCTTTTTGGTTACTTCCATATCTTGGCTATTGTAATACTGGGCAATGCAGATTTGCCTGCCTGTGTCTTTCCAATTCTCTCTTCTTAGATTATAGGTGGTGGAGTGGGCCTGCTGGATCATATGGTAGCTCAATGTTGACCTTTTTAAGGCACCTCCATTCTGTTCTCATTCGTGGCCCTTTCCAACTTACGTCCCCCTTGAAGTTGAGGGTATGCATTTCTCCACCACACCTTCAGCATTTATTGTTTGTAGTTTTCTTGCTCATGGTTATTCTGACAAGTGTGAGCTGATACCTCTTTGTGGTTGAATTCGCATGTGCCTCATAATCCGTTGAAATTGAGCTTTAAGGCATGTCCTTTTTATTTTTCAAGCAGTGATTACCCCTTAGTTCTTCAAAGTGTTCTCTTAAAGTACGTGTCACCTTTTGAAATGTTTTGGCCGTTACCTCCCTGAAGACATTTTGAGGGCAGGTTTCATTTACAGTTCTGCAGTACTTGTTCCTATGAAATGACCATTAGCACAGGCTTTAAAACTGCTTTTGCAGGTAACTGCCAGAGGGCGGCAGCCTTTCTATGTTCCCCACCCTGGTAACTAGGGAAAAGCCCTGGCGGCCTGTGGTGTTTCTCGGTTATAAATTAGAGTGGAGTGTGCCCGGACAAACCCACACAAGCTGATGTCTCCTTACTTTCGTTGGATTTTTAAATTTAATTTTTATTTTTTATTGGAGTAATTTTCCACTGTGTACGTGGACCACTTCTTCTTTGTGCATTCCTCGGTTGATGGACATTTTCATTGCTTCCAAGTGTTGGCTATGGTAAATATTGTTGGAGTGCAGGATTGCCAGCCTGTGACTTTTGGATTCTCATTTTCTCAGGTGATAGGCCCAGCAGTGGGTGTGATTGATTGACTGGTAGCACCGTGTTTCCCTTTTCAAAGCACCTTCTTTGTGTTTTCATTAGTGGCTCTTACCACGTCCCCCTTAGAATCGAGGGTACGCATTTCTCCACAATCGCTTCAGCATTTATTGTTTACAGCATTGATGCTAATGGCCCTTCTGGCTGCTGTGAGCTGATAGGTTTTTGTAATTTGGGTTTGCATGTCTTTGAACATTCGTAAAACTCATCATTTTTCTCCGCCGTTTTCTTTTCCGTTAAAAAAAGGAAACAATTGGCAGTACAATATAACTCTTGAAATTGTCTTCTTTGAAGGTTGCCCTCTTTTGAATTATTTGGTCGATTTTCCACCCCAGCGTTTTTTTAGAGAGCAGGTGTCATTTCCCGAACTGCAAGTTTGGTGAATATTTAGTGACCTTTAGCAATGGGTTTAAAGCTGCTGTTGTAGGAAGCGGCCTCTAGGAGGCAGCATTTCCCCATTCCCAAATCTGGGGAGTAGGGCAGCAGAGCCTTTCTGGAAGTCGTGTTCCTAGGTTGTAAATTACATTGGAATGTGCGTGGCGAAACCCCCACAAGTTTATGTGTCATTATTTCTTCTTGGTTTTTAAAAGTGTTTTAATTGGGGTAAAGCTTAGAATATTGTTTGTCCTAGGTGTACACAATCTGGTTCATTTGTACATTATATATGTCTATTCAAGTACAGATCCTCTTCCCATGTAAAATGTTACAGAGGGTTCCGCAGACTTCCCTTGCTATATGGTTGGTCTTTTTGAGATATGTATATCATATGTGTTTGTATACATATAGTAACACTAATCTTAATTTATCCATTCCCCCCACCGGTCGTTTTAGATGAGCATAGTTTGTTTTCTAAATCTGTGAGTGTCTTTCTCTGTGGAAATATGTTCATTTGTGTCAGTTATTAGATAACGCCTATAAGTGCTATCATAGAACACAGGTCTTTTGCTTTCCAACTTACCTCATCTTTCGTGATTATCTCCAGACTCATTTGTGGTGCCTCAAAGAGCAATGGTTCATTGTCTTCCATGGCTCATATTCCATTGTGTACATGGACCACTTCTTCTTTATCCATTTACCTGTTGTTGGACATTTTGATTGCTTCACTGTCTTGGCTATTGTGAATAAGGCTGCACTGCAGCTTTTGCGGCCTGTGTCTTCTCGATTCTTGTCTTCTCAGGTGAGAGGTCCAATGGTGCGCCTGCTGGATTGAATAGTACCTCCATTTTTACTTTTAAACGCAGCTCCTTTCTGTTCTCATTATTGGCTGTTACCCCTTTACGTCTCACCAGCAGGCAGAGGGTACACAGTTCTCTAAAACCCCTTCAGCATTTATTGTTTGTAGACTTTTTGCTGATGGTCAGTCGACTGGTGTAAGTTGAAACTTTTTGTAGATTAGATTGCATGCGTCTAACACTCCCTGAGGTTGAGCTTTTATCCATTTTCCTTTTTTTTAAAAAGAGTGTGAGTAAAACTTAACTCTTCCTAATCTCTTCTTGAAACATTTGCCTGTTTTGAATTTTTTGTCCATTCCCTACTTCAACACAAATATTTAGGGCAAGTGTCCTTTACAGCCCTGAGTCCTTGTGAATGTTAAGTGACCATTAGCTGTGACTTTAAAGCTGCTCTTGCAGGAAACGGCCACTAGGTGGCAGCATTTCTCCTTTACCAAATTTGGTTACTAGGGAAACAGAGCCTTAATGGAAGTGGTGTTCTAGGTTGTATATTAGAATGGAATGTGCCAGGAAAAAGCCCTTTAACTTTATGTCTCATTACTTCTTGTTCATATTTGTAACTTACTTTTTATTTTTTATCCCAGCAAATTTGATTACAATGGTTTGTTTGTTCTAGGTGTGCAAGATGTGGTTCTTTCACACATATACGTGTATCTATTCTTCCTCGCATCCTTTGCCAATGTAGGTTATGACACAATGTTGAGCAGTCTTCTCCTGGTCTTCCGTACGTCTTTGGTGGTTATATATTTCACATGGTTTGTATATCTCTGTTAACCCCAATATGGTAATGTATCCAATCCTCATCCCTTTCTATTTGGTGAACCATAAGTTTTTTAATGAATCTGTGATTGCCTTTCTCTGTGGAAATATCTTCATTGGTATCAATTTTTAAGTAACTCCTGAAAGTGATATGATAGGATACGTGCCTTTTGCTTTCTCACTTACTACACTTGGCGTGATTACGTCTAGACTCATCTATGGTGCTGCAAATGGCATTGTTTCATTTTTTTCACTAGCGAATATTCCATCTGTACATGGAGGAGTTCTTCTTTGCCCACCCATCTGTTGGTGGTCTTTTTGGTTACTTCCATATCTTGGCTATTGTAATACTGGGCAATGCAGATTTGCCTGCCTGTGTCTTTCCAATTCTCTCTTCTTAGATTATAGGTGGTGGAGTGGGCCTGCTGGATCATATGGTAGCTCAATGTTTATATTTTTAAGGCACCTCCATTCTGTTCTCATTTGTGGCCCTTTCCAACTTACGTCCCCCTTGAAGTTGAGGGTATGCATTTCTCCACAACACCTTCAGCATTTATTGTTTGTAGTTTTCTTGCTCATGGTTATTCTGACAAGTGTGAGCTGATACCTCTTTGTGGTTGAATTCGCATGTGCCTCATAATCCGTTGAAATTGAGCTTTAAGGCATGTCCTTTTTATTTTTCAAGCAGTGATTACCCCTTAGTTCTTCAAAGTGTTCTCTTAAAGTACGTGTCACCTTTTGAAATGTTTTGGCCGTTACCTCCCTGAAGACATTTTGAGGGCAGGTTTCATTTACAGTTCTGCAGTACTTGTTCCTATGAAATGACCATTAGCACAGGCTTTAAAACTGCTTTTGCAGGTAACTGCCAGAGGGCGGCAGCCTTTCTATGTTCCCCACCCTGGTAACTAGGGAACAGCCCTTGCGGCCTGTGGTGTTTCTCGGTTATAAATTAGAGTGGAGTGTGCCCGGACAAACCCACACAAGCTGATGTCTCCTTACTTTCGTTGGATTTTTAAATTTAATTTTTATTTTTTATTGGAGTAATTTTCCACTGTGTACGTGGACCACTTCTTCTTTGTGCATTCCTCGGTTGATGGACATTTTCATTGCTTCCAAGTGTTGGCTATGGTAAATATTGTTGGAGTGCAGGATTGCCAGCCTGTGACTTTTGGATTCTCATTTTCTCAGGTGATAGGCCCAGCAGTGGGTGTGATTGATTGACTGGTAGCACCGTGTTTCCCTTTTCAAAGCACCTTCTTTGTGTTTTCATTAGTGGCTCTTACCACGTCCCCCTTAGAATCGAGGGTACGCATTTCTCCACAATCGCTTCAGCATTTATTGTTTACAGCATTGATGCTAATGGCCCTTCTGGCTGCTGTGAGCTGATAGGTTTTTGTAATTTGGGTTTGCATGTCTTTGAACATTCGTAAAACTCATCATTTTTCTCCGCCGTTTTCTTTTCCGTTAAAAAAAGGAAACAATTGGCAGTACAATATAACTCTTGAAATTGTCTTCTTTGAAGGTTGCCCTCTTTTGAATTATTTGGTCGATTTTCCACCCCAGCGTTTTTTTAGAGAGCAGGTGTCATTTCCCGAACTGCAAGTTTGGTGAATATTTAGTGACCTTTAGCAATGGGTTTAAAGCTGCTGTTGTAGGAAGCGGCCTCTAGGAGGCAGCATTTCCCCATTCCCAAATCTGGGGAGTAGGGCAGCAGAGCCTTTCTGGAAGTCGTGTTCCTAGGTTGTAAATTACATTGGAATGTGCGTGGCGAAACCCCCACAAGTTTATGTGTCATTATTTCTTCTTGGTTTTTAAAAGTGTTTTAATTGGGGTAAAGCTTAGAATATTGTTTGTCCTAGGTGTACACAATCTGGTTCGTTTGTACATTATATATGTCTATTCAAGTACAGAACCTCTTCCCATGTAAAATGTTACAGAGGGTTCCGCAGACTTCCCTTGCTATATGGTTGGTCTTTTTGAGATATGTATATCATATGTGTTTGTATACATATAGTAACACTAATCTTAATTTATCCATTCCCCCCACCTGTCGTTTTAGATGAGCATAGTTTGTTTTCTAAATCAGAGTGTCTTTCTCTGTGGAGATATGTTCATTTGTGTCAGTTATTAGGTAACGCCTATAAGTGCTACCATAGAAAACAGGTCTTTTGCTTTCCAACTTACCTCATTTTTCATGATTATCTCCAGACTCATTTGTGGTGCCTCAAAGAGCAATGGTTCATTGTCTTCCATGGCTCATGTTCCATTGTGTACATGGACCACTTCTTCTTTATCCATTTACCTGTTGTTGGACATTTTGATTGCTTCACTGTCTTGGCTATGGTGAATAAGGCTGCACTGCAGCTTTTGCGGCCTGTGTCTTCTCGATTCTTGTCTTCTCAGGTGAGAGGTCCAATGGTGCGCCTGCTGGATTGAATAGTACCTCCATTTTTACTTTTAAACACAGTTCCTTTCTGTTCTCATTATTGGCTGTTACCTCTTTACGTCTCACCAGCAGGCAGAGGGTACACAGTTCTCTAAAACCCCTTCAGCATTTATTGTTTGTAGACTTTTTGCTGATGGTCAGTCGACTGGTGTAAGTTGAAACTTTTTGTAGATTAGATTGCATGCGTCTAACACTCCCTGAGGTTGAACTTTTATCCATTTTCCTTTTTTTTAGAAAGAGTGTGAGTAAAACTTAACTCTTCATAATCTCTTCTTGAAACATTTGCCTGTTTTGAATTTTTTGTCCATTCACTACTTCAGCACAAATATTTAGGGCAAGTGTCCTTTACAGGCCTGAGTCCTTGTGAATGTTAAGTGACCATTAGCTGTGACTTTAAAGGTGCTCTTGCAGGAAACGGTCACTAGGTGGCAGCATTTCTCCTTTACCAAATTTGGTTACTAGGGAAACAGAGCCTTAATGGAAGTGGTGTTCTAGGGTGTATATTAGAATAGAATGTGCCAGGAAAAAGCCCTTTAACTTTATGTCTCATTACTTCTTGTTCATATTTGTAATTTACTTTTTATTTTTTATCCCAGCAAATTTGATTACAATGGTTTGTTTGTTCTAGGTGTGCAAGATGTGGTTCTTTCACACATATACGTGTATCTATTCTTCCTCGCATCCTTTGCCAATGTAGGTTATGACACAATGTTGAGCAGTCTTCTCCTGGTCTTCCGTACGTCTTTGGTGGTTATATATTTCACATGGTTTGTATATCTCTGTTAACCCCAATATGGTAATGTATCCAATCCTCATCCCTTTCTATTTGGTGAACCATAAGTTTTTTAATGAATCTGTGATTGCCTTTCTCTGTGGAAATATCTTCATTGGTATCAATTTTTAAGTAACTCCTGAAAGTGATATGATAGGATATGTGCCTTTTGCTTTCTCACTTACTACACTTGGCGTGATTACGTCTAGACTCATCTATGGTGCTGCAAATGGCATTGTTTCATTTTTTCACTAGCGAATATTCCATCTGTACATGGAGGAGTTCTTCTTTGCCCACCCATCTGTTGGTGGTCTTTTTGGTTACTTCCATATCTTGGCTATTGTAATACTGGGCAATGCAGATTTGCCTGCCTGTGTCTTTCCAATTCTCTCTTCTTAGATTATAGGTGGAGGAGTGGGCCTGCTGGATCATATGGTAGCTCAATGTTGACCTTTTTAAGGCACCTCCATTCTGTTCTCATTCGTGGCCCTTTCCAACTTCCGTCCCCCTTGAAGTTGAGGGTATGCATTTCTCCACAACACCTTCAGCATTTATTGTTTGTAGTTTTCTTGCTCATGGTTGTTCTGACAAGTGTGAGCTGATACCTCTTTGTGGTTGAATTCGCATGTGCCTCATAATCCGTTGAAATTGAGCTTTAAGGCATGTCCTTTTTATTTTTCAAGCAGTGATTACCCCTTAGTTCTTCAAAGTGTTCTCTTAAAGTACGTGTCACCTTTTGAAATGTTTTGGCCGTTACCTCCCTGAAGACATTTTGAGGGCAGGTTTCATTTACAGTTCTGCAGTACTTGTTCCTATGAAATGACCATTAGCACAGGCTT
Source organism: Balaenoptera borealis (assembly GCF_965194805.1). Classification (NCBI taxonomy): domain Eukaryota; kingdom Metazoa; phylum Chordata; class Mammalia; order Artiodactyla; family Balaenopteridae; genus Balaenoptera; species Balaenoptera borealis. Next base: position 179,644 of record NW_028123096.1, on the reverse strand, counting down.
TAAAACTGCTTTTGCAGGTAACTGCCAGAGGGCGGCAGCCTTTCTATGTTCCCCACCCTGGTAACTAGGGAAAAGCCCTTGCGGCCTGTGGTGTTTCTCGGTTATAAATTAGAGTGGAGTGTGCCCGGACAAACCCACACAAGCTGATGTCTCCTTACTTTCGTTGGATTTTTAAATTTAATTTTTATTTTTTATTGGAGTAATTTTCCACTGTGTACGTGGACCACTTCTTCTTTGTGCATTCCTCGGTTGATGGACATTTTCATTGCTTCCAAGTGTTGGCTATGGTAAATATTTTTGGAGTGCAGGATTGCCAGCCTGTGACTTTTTGATTCTCATTTTCTCAGGTGATAGGCCCAGCAGTGGGTGTGATTGATTGACTGGTAGCACCGTGTTTCCCTTTTCAAAGCACCTTCTTTGTGTTTTCATTAGTGGCTCTTACCACGTCCCCCTTAGAGTCGAGGGTACGCATTTCTCCACAATCGCTTCAGCATTTATTGTTTACAGCATTTACGCTAATGGCCCTTCTGGCTGCTGTGAGCTGATAGGTTTTTGTAATTTGGGTTTGCATGTCTTTGAAAATTCGTAAAACTCATCATTTTTCTCCGCCGTTTTCTTTTCCGTTAAAAAAAGGAAACAATTGGCAGTACAATATAACTCTTGAAATTGTCTTCTTTGAAGGTTGCCCTCTTTTGAATTATTTGGTCGATTTTCCACCCCAGCGTTTTTTTAGAGAGCAGGTGTCATTTCCCGAACTGCAAGTTTGGTGAATATTTAGTGACCTTTAGCAATGGGTTTAAAGCTGCTGTTGTGGGAAGCGGCCTCTAGGAGGCAGCATTTCTCCATTCCCAAATCTGGGTAGTAGGGCAGCAGAGCCTTTCTGGAAGTCGTGTTCCTAGGTTGTAAATTACATTGGAATGTGCGTGGCGAAACCCCCACAAGTTTATGTGTCATTATTTCTTCTTGGTTTTTAAAAGTGTTTTAATTGGGGTAAAGCTTAGAATATTGTTTGTCCTAGGTGTACACAATCTGGTTCATTTGTACTTTATATATGTCTATTCAAGTACAGATCCTCTTCCCATGTAAAATGTTACAGAGGGTTCCGCAGACTTCCCTTGCTATATGGTTGGCCTTTTTGAGATATGTATATAATATGTGTTTGTATACATATAGTAACACTAACCTTAATTTATCCATTCCCCCCACCTGTCGTTTTAGATGAGCATAGTTTGTTTTCTAAATCTGTGAGTGTCTTTCTCTGTGGAAATGAGTTCATTTGTGTCAGTTATTAGATAATGCCTATAAGTGCTATCATAGAATACAGGTCTTTTGCTTTCCAACTTACCTCATCTTTCGTGATTATCTCCAGACTCATTTGTGTTGCCTTAAAGAGCAATGGTTCATTGTCTTCCATGGCTAATATTCCATTGTGTACATGGACCACTTCTTCTTTATCCATTTACCTGTTGTTGGACATTTTGATTGCTTCACTGTCTTGGCTATGGTGAATAAGGCTGCACTGCAGCTTTTGCGGCCTGTGTCTTCTCGATACTTGTCTTCTCAGGTGAGAGGTCCAATGGTGCGCCTGCTGGATTGAATAGTACCTCCATTTTTACTTTTAAACACAGCTCCTTTCTGTTCTCATTATTGGCTGTTACCCCTTTACGTCTCACCAGCAGGCAGAGGGTACACAGTTCTCTAAAACCCCTTCAGCATTTATTGTTTGTAGACTTTTTGCTGATGGTCAGTCGACTGGTGTAAGTTGAAACTTTTTGTAGATTAGATTGCATGCGTCTAACACTCCCTGAGGTTGAGCTTTTATCCATTTTCCTTTTTTTTAAAAAGAGTGTGAGTAAAACTTAACTCTTCATAATCTCTTCTTGAAACATTTGCCTGTTTTGAATTTTTTGTCCATTCCCTACTTCAGCACAAATATTTAGGGCAAGTGTCCTTTACAGCCCTGAATTCTTGTGAATGTTAAGTGACCATTAGCTGTGACTTTAAAGCTGCTCTTGCAGGATACGGCCACAAGGTTGGCAGCATTTCTCCTTTACCAAATTTGGTTACTAGGGAAACAGATCCTTAATGGAAGTGGTGTTCTAGGTTGTATATTAGAATGGAATGTGCCAGGAAAAAGCCCTTTAACTTTATGTCTCATTACTCCTTGTTCATATTTGTAATTTACTTTTTATTTTTTATCCCAGCAAATTTGATTACAATGGTTTGTTTGTTCTAGGTGTGCAAGATGTGGTTCTATCACACATATACGTGTATCTATTCTTCCTCGCATCTTTTGCCAATATAGGTTATGACACAATGTTGAGCAGTCTTCTCCTGGTCTTCCGTACGTCTTTGGTGGTTATATATTTCACATGGTTTGTATATCTCTGTTAACCCCAATATGGTAATGTATCCAATCCTCATCCCTTTCTATTTGGTGAACCATAAGTTTTTTAATGAATCTGTGATTGCCTTTCTCTGTGGAAATATCTTCATTGGTATCAATTTTTAAGTAACTCCTGAAAGTGATATGATAGGATATGTGCCTTTTGCTTTCTCACTTACTACACGGGCTGTGATTACGTCTAGACTCATCTATGGTGCTGCAAATGGCATTGTTTCATTTTTTTCACTAGCGAATATTCCATCTGTACATGGAGGAGTTCTTCTTTGCCCACCCATCTGTTGGTGGTCTTTTTGGTTACTTCCATATCTTGGCTATTGTAATACTGGGCAATGCAGATTTGCCTGCCTGTGTCTTTCCAATTCTCTCTTCTTAGATTATCGGTGGAGGAGTGGGCCTGCTGGATCATATGGTAGCTCAATGTTTACCTTTTTAAGTCACTTCCATTCTGTTCTCATTCGTGGCCCTTTCCAACTTACGTCCCCCTTGAAGTTGAGGGTATGCATTTCTCCACAACACCTTCAGCATTTATTGTTTGTAGTTTTCTTGCTCATGGTTATTCTGACAAGTGTGAGCTGATACCTCTTTGTGGTTGAATTCGCATGTGCCTCATAATCCGTTGAAATTGAGCTTTAAGGCATGTCCTTTTTATTTTTCAAGCAGTGATTACCCCTTAGTTCTTCAAAGTGTTCTCTTAAAGTACGTGTCAAATTTTGAAATGTTTTGGCCGTTACCTCCCTGAAGACATTTTGAGGGCCGGTTTCATTTACAGTTCTGCAGTACTTGTTCCTATGAAATGACCATTAGCACAGGCTTTAAAACTGCTTTTGCAGGTAACTGCCAGAGGGCGGCAGCCTTTCTATGTTCCCCACCCTGGTAACTAGGGAAAAGCCCTTGCGGCCTGTGCTGTTTCTCGGTTATAAATTAGAGTGGAGTGTGCCCGGACAAACCCACACAAGCTGATGTCTCCTTACTTTTGTTGGATTTTTAAATTTAATTTTTATTTTTTATTGGAATAATTTTCCACTGTGTACGTGGACCACTTCTACTTTGTGCATTCCTCGGTTGATGGACATTTTCATTGCTTCCAAGTGTTGGCTATGGTAAACATTGCTGAAGTGCAGGATTGCCAGCCTGTGTCTTTTTGATTTTTGTCTTTTAAGGTGATAGTGCCAGCAGTGGGCTTTCCATACCATATAGTACCTCAGTGTTTAGCTTTAAACTCACCTCTATTATGTTCTCACTACTGACTGTTACCAGTTTACATCCAATCAGCTGCTAGAGGGAACACAGTTCTCTAATACCCGTTCAGCATTTATCGTTTGTAGATTTTTTGGTGATGATCATTCTGACTGTTGTGAGGTAAAAGTTTTTGTAGATTGGATTAGCATGTCTTTTTTAATTCAAGATGTTGAGCATTTTTCCATGCCCACTGCTGGGGCTATCACCTGAGAAGATGAGTATCAAAAAGACAGGAGTTGGCAATCCTGCACTCCAGCAACATTTACCATAGCCAATATTTGGAGGCAATGAATATGTGCATCACCAGAGGAATGCACAAAAAAGATGAGCTCCATGTACACAATGGAATATTACTCCAATAAAAATAAAAATTAAATTTAAAAAACAAACAAAAGTAAGGATACATCAGCTTTTGTGGGTTTATCGGGGCACATTCCATGCTAATTTATAACCCAGGACCACCACTGGCCAAAAGGACTGTTTCCCTATTTACCAGAGTGGGGAACGTAGAAAGGCTGCCACCGTCTGGCAGTTACTTGCAAAAGCAGGTTTAAAGCCTGAGCTAATGGTCACTTCATATGAACAAGTACTGTAGGGCTCTAAATGAAACCTGCCCTCAAAATGTCTTGAGGGAGATAATGGCCAAAATACTTCAAATGGTGACACATACTTTAAGAAAACACTTTGAAGAAATAAGCTCTAATCACAGCTGGAAAAATAAAAAGGACATGTCTTAAAGCTCAATTTCAACGCATTATGAGACGCATGCAAATTCAACCACAAAGAGGTATCAGCTCACACCACTAAGAATAACCATCAACAAAAACTACAAAGAATAAATGCTGAAGGTGCTGGGAAGAAATGCATACGCTCTACTTGAAGTGGCACGTAACCTAGAAAGAGCCAATAAGGAGAAGAGAATAGAGGTGCCTTTAAAAGGTAAACGTTGAGCTACCATATGATCCAGCAGACCTATTCCTGGACCTATAAACTAAAAAGACAGAATTGGAAGGAGACAGGTATGTAAATCTGCATTGCATAGTATTACAATAGCCAAGCTATGGAAGTAACCAAAAAGTCCAACGAAAGATGGGTGGAAAAAGAAGAGCTCCTACCTGTACAGATGGAATAGGAGCTAGTGAAAACATTAAACAATGCCATTTGCAGCACCATAGATGAGTTGAGAAGTAATCAGTCAACTTGGAGTAAGTGAGAAAGCGAAAGACACATATCCTATCATATCACATATAGGTGTTACCTAAAAAATGATACAAAGATATTTCCACAGAGAAACACTATCATAGATTCATTAAAAAAACTTATGGTTCACCAAATGGAAAGGTGTGAGGATTGGATACATTACCATATTGAGGTTAACAGAGAGATACAAACACATGTGAAATATATAATCACCAAAGACCTACGCAATACCAAGAGAAGACTACTCAACATTGTGTCATAACCTACATGGGAAAAGGATCCGAAGAATAGATATATGCATATGTGTGAAAGAACCACATCTTGCACACCTAGAACAAACAAAACATTGTAATCAAGTTTGCTGTGATAAAAAATGAAAATTAAGTTCAAAATACCAACAAGAAGTAATGAGACATAAACTTAAAGGGCTTTTTCCTCGCACATTCCATTCTAATTTACAACCTAGAACACCACTTCCAGTAAGGCTCTGTTGCCCTAGAAACCAGATTTGGTAAAGGAGAAATGCTGCCGCCTTGTGGCCGATTCCCGCAAGAGCAGCTTTTAACCCACAGCTAATGGTCACTTACCATTCACAAGGACTCAGGGCTGTAAAGGACACCTGCCCTCAAAATTGTGCTGAGGTAGGGAATGGATACAAAAAATTCAAAACAGGCCAAATTTTCAAGAAGATAGTATGAAGAGGTAAGTTTTACTCACTCTCTTTTTAAAGAAAGGAAAATGGATAAAAGCTCCACCTCAGGAAGTATTAGACTCATGCAATCTAATCTACAAAAAGTTTTCAACTCACACCAGTCGACTGACCATTGGCAAAAAGTCTACAAACAATAAATGCTGAAGAGGTTTTAGAGAACTGTGTACCCTCTAGCTGCTGGTGAGATGCAAAAGGGTTAAACGCTAATAATGAGAACAGAAAGGAGCTGCGTTGAAAAGGAAAAATTGAGGTACCATTCAATCCAGCAGACGCACCAATGGGCCTCTCACCTGAGAAGACCAGAATGAAGAAGACCCGGGCTGCAAAAACTGCACTGCAGCCTTATTCACCATAGCCAAGACAGTGAAGCAACCAAAATGTCCATCAACAGATGAAAGGATAAAGAAGAAGTGGTCCATGTACACAATGAATACTAGCCATGGAAAACAATGAAACACTGCTCTTTGAGGCACCATAGATGATCTTGGAGATAATCACAGAACATGAGGTAAGTCGGAAAGCAGAAGTCCTATATCCTATGATATCACTTATAGGCGTTATCTAATAACTGACACAAATGAACATATTTCCACAGAGAAAGTCAATCACAGACTTATTAAAAAAAAACTATGCTTACCTAAAAGGAAAGGTGGGGGGAATGGATAAATGAAGATTAGCGTTACCATATGTATACAAATACATATTATATACATATATCAAAAAGACCGACCATATAGCAAGGAAGGTTTACGGAACACTCTGTAATAATTTACAGGGGAAGAGGATCTCTACATAAATAGGTATATAGAATATGTAGATGAACCAGAGTGTGTACACCTTGGACAAGCAACATTCTAACCATTACCCCAATTGAAAAAATTAAAACAACGAACTAGGAGTAATGAGACATAAACTTATGGGGGGTTTTCCTGGCACATTCCATTCAAATTTACAACCTAGGCAATCGACTTCCAGAACGGCTCTGCTGCCCTAGTACCCAGATTTGGGAATGGAGAAATGCTGCATCCTTGTGGCCGTTTCCCACCACAGCAGCTTTAAACCCACTGCAAAAGGTCACTAAATATTCACCAATTGCAGGTCTGTAAATGACACCTGCCCTCCAAAAAATACTGAGGTCGAAAATCGACCAAAAAATTCTAGAGTGCAACCTTCCAAAAAGAAAATTTGAAGAGGTATATTATACTCACACTTTTGTTCTTTTTTCTTTTAACAGAAAAGAAAAAGGCGTGGAAAAATGATGAATTGTAGGAATTTTTACAGACATGTAAACCCAAATTACAAACACCTATCAGCTCACACCAGTCAGAATGGCCATCAACAAAAATGCTGCAAACAAGAAATGCTGACGTGATAGTGGAGAAGTGCATACCCTCGATTCTAAGGGGGACGTGGTAAGAGCCACTAATGAAAGCACAATTGAGGTGCCTTGAAAAGGTAAACGTTGAGCTACCATACCAGTCAATCAATCATAACCACTGCTGGGTCTATCACCTGAGAAAATGAAAATCAAAAATCACAGGCTGGCAATCCTGCCCTCCAGCAATATTTACCATAGGCAACACTTGGAAGCAAGGAAAATGTCCATCAACAGAAGAATGCACCAAGAAGAAGTGGTCCATGTACACAATGGAATATTAGCCATGGAAAACACTGAAGCGCTGCTCTTTGAGGCACCACAGATGAGCCTGGAGATAATCACAAAACATGAAGTAGGTCGGAAAGCAAAAGACCTATAGCCTATATTATCACTTATGGCATTATCTAATAACTGACACAGATGAACATATTTCCAAAGAGAAAGACACTCACAGGCTTAGAAAACAAAACAAACTATGCTCATCTAAAAGGAAAGGAGGGGGGAAATTGAGAAATGAGGATTAGTGTTACTATACATATACAAATACATATTATATACATGTATCAAAAAGACCGAACATATAGCAAGGGAGGTCGATGGAACACTGTAATATTTTACATGGGAAGAGGATCTGTACATTAATAGACATACATAATGTACAAAAGGACCAGATGGTGTACACCTAGGACAAACAATATTCTAAACTTTACCCAGATTAAAAAAATTTTAAAAACCAAGATGAAGTAATGAGACATAAACTTATGGGGATTTCTCCTGGCAAATTCCATTCTAATTTATAACCTAGGACAATGACTTCCAGAAGGGCTCTGCTGCCCTAGTACCCAGATTGGGGAATGGAGAAAAGCTACCTCCTTGTGGACGTTTCCCACAACAGCAGCTTTGAACCCACTGCAAAAGGTCACTAAATTTTCACCAACTTGCAGTTCTGTAAATGACACCTGCCCTCCAAAAAATTTCTGGGGTCAAAAATCGACCAAAAAATTCAAAAGAGGGCAACCTTCGAAGAAGTCAATTTCAAGAGCTGTATTATACTTACGGTTTTTTTCTTTTAAGAGAAAAGAAAAGGCGTAGGAATATGATGAATTTAAAAATTTTAATGTCATGCATACCCATATTACAAAAACCTATCAGCTCACAGCAATCAGAATGGCCATTAGGAAAAATGCTGCCAAAAATAAACGGTGAAGGGAGTGTGGAGAAATGCGTACCCTCGGTTGTAAGGGGGGGCATGTAAAGAGCCACTAATGAAAACACAACGTAGGTGCTTTGAAAAGGGAAACATTGAGCTACCAGTCAATCAATCACAACCACTGCTTGGCCTATCACCTGAGAAAATGAGAATCAAAAATCACAGGCTGGCAAACCTGTACGCCAGCAATATTTACCATAGCCAGCACTTGGAAGCAATGAAAATGTCCATCAACCGAGGAATGCACCAAGAAGAAGTGGTCCACGTACACAATGGAATATTACTCTAATAATAAATATAAATTGAATTAAAAACAAACAAAAGCAAGGAGACATCAACATTTGTGGGTTTATCCGGGCACATTGCACTCTAATTTATAACCGAAGAACACCACTGGCCGGTAGGTCTGTTTCCCTAGTACCAGCATGGGGAACGTAGAAAGGCTGCCGCTCTCTGGCCATTACCTGCAAAAGCAGGTTTAAAGCCTGAGCTAATGGTCACTTCATATGAACAAGTACTTCAGGGCTGTAAATGAAACCTGCCCTCAAAATGTCTTGAGGGAGATAATGGCCAAAATATTTCAAATGGTGACACATACTTTAAGAAAACACTTTGAAGAAATAAGCTCTAATCACAGCTGGAAAAATTAAAAGGACATGTCTTAAAGCTCAATTTCAACGCATTATGAGACACATGAAAATTCAACCACAAAGAGGTATCAGCTCACACCACTCAGAATAACCATCAGCAAAAACTACAAAGAATAAATGCTGAAGGTGCTGGGAAGAAATACATACCCTCCACTTTAAGTGGGACGTAACCTGGAAAGAGCCACTAAGGAGAACAGAATAGAGGTGCCTTTAAAAGGTAACCATTGAGCTACCATATGATCTAGCAGACCTATGCCTAGACCTATAAACGAAGAAGAGAGAATTGGAAGGACACAGGCACGCAAATCTACATTGCATAGTATTACAATAGCCAAGATATGGAAGTAACCAAAAAGTCCACCGACAGATGGGTGGACAAAGAAGAACTGCTACCTGTACAGATGGAATAGGAGCTAGTGAAAAAATGAAACAATGCCATTTGCAGCACCATAGAGGAGTCTAGAAGTAATCACGCAACTTGGAGTAAGTGAGAAAGCGAAAGACACATATCCTATCATATCACATATAGGTGTTACCTAAAAAATGATACAAACAAAGATATTTCCACAGAGAAACACTATCATAGATTCATTAAAAAAACTTATGGTTCACCAAATGGAAAGGTGTGAGGATTGGATACATTACCATATTGAGGTTAACAGAGAGATACAAACACATGTGAAATATATAATCACCAAAGACCTACGCAATACCAAGAGAAGACTACTCAACATTGTGTCATAACCTACATGGGAAAAGGATCCGAAGAAGAATAGATATATGCATATGTGTGAAAGAACCACATCTTGCACACCTAGAACAAACAAAACATTGTAATCAAGTTTGCTGTGATAAAAAATAAAAATTAAGTTCAAAATACCAACAAGAAGTAATGAGACATAAACTTAAAGGGCTTTTTCCTCGCACATTCCATTCTAATTTACAACCTAGGACACCACTTCCAGTAAGGCTCTGTTGCCCTAGTAACCAGATTTGGTAAAGGAGAAATGCTGCCGCCTTGTGGCCGATTCCCGCAAGAGCAGCTTTTAACCCACAGCTAATGGTCACTTACCATTCACAAGGACTCAGGGCTGTAAAGGACACCTGCCCTCAAAATTGTGCTGAGGTAGGGAATGGATACAAAAAATTCAAAACAGGCCAAATTTTCAAGAAGATAGTATGAAGAGGTAAGTTTTACTCACTCTCTTTTTAAAGAAAGGAAAATGGATAAAAGCTCCACCTCAGGAAGTATTAGACTCATGCAATCTTATCTACAAAAAGTTTTCAACTCACACCAGTCGACTGACCATTGGCAAAAAGTCTACAAACAATAAATGCTGAAGAGGTTTTAGAGAACTGTGTACCCTCTAGCTGCTGGTGAGATGCCAAAGGGTTAAACGCTAATAATGAGAACAGAAAGGAGCTGCGTTGAAAAGGAAAAATTGAGGTACCATTCAATCCAGCAGACGCACCAATGGGCCTCTCACCTGAGAAGACCAGAATGAAGAAGACCCGGGCTGCAAAAGCTGCACTGCAGCCTTATTCACCATAGCCAAGACAGTGAAGCAACCAAAATGTCCATCAACAGATGAAAGGATAAAGAAGAAGTGGTCCATGTACACAATGAATACTAGCCATGGAAAACAATGAAACACTGCTCTTTGAGGCACCATAGATGATCTTGGAGATAATCACAGAACATGAGGTAAGTCGGAAAGCAAAAGTCCTATATCCTATGATATCACTTATAGGCGTTATCTAATAACTGACACAAATGAACATATTTCCACAGAGAAAGTCAATCACAGACTTATTAAAAAAAAACTACGCTTATCTAAAAGGAAAGGTGGGGGGAATGGATAAATGAAGATTAGCGTTACCATATGTATACAAATACATATTATATACATATATCAAAAAGACCGACCATATAGCAAGGAAGGTTTACGGAACACTCTGTAATAATTTACAGGGGAAGAGGATCTCTACATAAATAGGTATATAGAATATGTAGATGAACCAGAGTGTGTACACCTTGGACAAGCAACATTCTAACCATTACCCCAATTGAAAAAATTAAAACAACAAACTAGGAGTAATGAGACATAAACTTATGGGGGGTTTTCCTGGCACATTCCATTCAAATTTACAACCTAGGCAAACGACTTCCAGAACGGCTCTGCTGCCCTAGTACCCAGATTTGGGAATGGAGAAATGCTGCATCCTTGTGGCCGTTTCCCACAACAGCAGCTTTAACCCCACTGCAAAAGGTCACTAAATATTCACCAATTGCAGGTCTGTAAATGACATCTGCCCTCCAAAAAATACTGAGGTCGAAAATCGACCAAAAAATTCTAGAGTGCAACCTTCCAAAAAGAAAATTTGAAGAGGTATATTATACTCACACTTTTGTTCTTTTTTCTTTTAACAGAAAAGAAAAAGGTGTGGAAAAATGATGAATTGTAGGAATTTTTACAGACATGTAAACCCAAATTACAAACACCTATCAGCTCACACCAGTCAGAATGGCCATCAACAAAAATGCTGCAAACAAGAAATGCTGACGTGATAGTGGAGAAGTGCATACCCTCGATTCTAAGGGGGACGTGGTAAGAGCCACTAATGAAAGCACAATTGAGGTGCCTTGAAAAGGTAAACGTTGAGCTACCATACCAGTCAATCAATCATAACCACTGCTGGGTCTATCACCTGAGAAAATGAAAATCAAAAATCACAGGCTGGCAATCCTGCCCTCCAGCAATATTTACCATAGGCAACACTTGGAAGCAAGGAAAATGTCCATCAACAGAGGAATGCACCAAGAAGAAGTGGTCCATGTACACAATGGAATATTAGCCATGGAAAACACTGAAGCGCTGCTCGTTGAGGCACCACAGATGAGCCTGGAGATAATCACAAAACATGAAGTAGGTCAGAAAGCAAAAGACCTATAGCCTATATTATCACTTATGGCATTATCTAATAACTGACACAGATGAACATATTTCCAAAGAGAAAGACACTCACAGGCTTAGAAAACAAAACAAACTATGCTCATCTAAAAGGAAAGGAGGGGGGAAATTGAGAAATGAGGATTAGTGTTACTATACATATACAAATACATATTATATACATGTATCAAAAAGACCGAACATATAGCAAGGGAGGTCGATGGAACACTGTAATATTTTACATGGGAAGAGGATCTGTACATTAATAGACATACATAATGTACAAAAGGACCAGATGGTGTACACCTAGGACAAACAATATTCTAAACTTTACCCAGATTAAAAAAATTTTAAAAACCAAGAAGAAGTAATGAGACATAAACTTATGGGGATTTCTCCTGGCAAATTCCATTCTAATTTATAACCTAGGACAATGACTTCCAGAAGGGCTCTGCTGCCCTAGTACCCAGATTGGGGAATGGAGAAAAGCTACCTCCTTGTGGACGTTTCCCACAACAGCAGCTTTGAACCCACTGCAAAAGGTCACTAAATTTTCACCAACTTGCAGTTCTGTAAATGACACCTGCCCTCCAAAAAATTTCTGGGGTCAAAAATCGACCAAAAAATTCAAAAGAGGGCAACCTTCGAAGAAGTCAATTTCAAGAGCTGTATTATACTTACGGTTTTTTTCTTTTAAGAGAAAAGAAAAAGGCGTAGGAATATGATGAATTTAAAAATTTTAATGTCATGCGTACCCATATTACAAAAACCTATCAGCTCACAGCAATCAGAATGGCCATTAGGAAAAATGCTGCCAAAAATAAACGGTGAAGGGAGTGTGGAGAAATGCGTACCCTCGGTTGTAAGGGGGGGCATGTAAAGAGCCACTAATGAAAACACAACGTAGGTGCTTTGAAAAGGGAAACATTGAGCTACCAGTCAATCAATCACAACCACTGCTTGGCCTATCACCTGAGAAAATGAGAATCAAAAATCACAGGCTGGCAAACCTGTACGCCAGCAATATTTACCATAGCCAGCACTTGGAAGCAATGAAAATGTCCATCAACCGAGGAATGCACCAAGAAGAAGTGGTCCACGTACACAATGGAATATTACTCTAATAATAAATATAAATTAAATTAAAAACAAACAAAAGCAAGGAGACATCAACATTTGTGGGTTTATCCGGGCACATTGCACTCTAATTTATAACCGAAGAACACCACTGGCCGGTAGGTCTGTTTCCCTAGTACCAGCATGGGGAACGTAGAAAGGCTGCCGCTCTCTGGCCATTACCTGCAAAAGCAGGTTTAAAGCCTGAGCTAATGGTCACTTCATATGAACAAGTACTTCAGGGCTGTAAATGAAACCTGCCCTCAAAATGTCTTGAGGGAGATAATGGCCAAAATATTTCAAATGGTGACACATACTTTAAGAAAACACTTTGAAGAAATAAGCTCTAATCACAGCTGGAAAAATTAAAAGGACATGTCTTAAAGCTCAATTTCAACGCATTATGAGACACATGCAAATTCAACCACAAAGAGGTATCAGCTCACACCACTCAGAATAACCATCAGCAAAAACTACAAAGAATAAATGCTGAAGGTGCTGGGAAGAAATACATACCCTCCACTTTAAGTGGGACGTAACCTGGAAAGAGCCACTAAGGAGAACAGAATAGAGGTGCCTTTAAAAGGTAACCATTGAGCTACCATATGATCTAGCAGACCTATGCCTAGACCTATAAACGAAGAAGAGAGAATTGGAAGGACACAGGCACGCAAATCTACATTGCATAGTATTACAATAGCCAAGATATGGAAGTAACCAAAAAGTCCACCGACAGATGGGTGGACAAAGAAGAACTGCTACCTGTACAGATGGAATAGGAGCTAGTGAAAAAATGAAACAATGCCATTTGCAGCACCATAGAGGAGTCTAGAAGTAATCACGCAACTTGGAGTAAGTGAGAAAGCGAAAGACACATATCCTATCATATCACATATAGGTGTTACCTAAAAAATGATACAAACAAAGATATTTCCACAGAGAAACACTATCATAGATTCATTAAAAAAACTTATGGTTCACCAAATGGAAAGGTGTGAGGATTGGATACATTACCATATTGAGGTTAACAGAGAGATACAAACACATGTGAAATATATAATCACCAAAGACCTACGCAATACCAAGAGAAGACTACTCAACATTGTGTCATAACCTACATGGGAAAAGGATCCGAAGAAGAATAGATATATGCATATGTGTGAAAGAACCACATCTTGCACACCTAGAACAAACAAAACATTGTAATCAAGTTTGCTGTGATAAAAAATAAAAATTAAGTTCAAAATACCAACAAGAAGTAATGAGACATAAACTTAAAGGGCTTTTTCCTCGCACATTCCATTCTAATTTACAACCTAGGACACCACTTCCAGTAAGGCTCTGTTGCCCTAGTAACCAGATTTGGTAAAGGAGAAATGCTGCCGCCTTGTGGCCGATTCCCGCAAGAGCAGCTTTTAACCCACAGCTAATGGTCACTTACCATTCACAAGGACTCAGGGCTGTAAAGGACACCTGCCCTCAAAATTGTGCTGAGGTAGGGAATGGATACAAAAAATTCAAAACAGGCCAAATTTTCAAGAAGATAGTATGAAGAGGTAAGTTTTACTCACTCTCTTTTTAAAGAAAGGAAAATGGATAAAAGCTCCACCTCAGGAAGTATTAGACTCATGCAATCTTATCTACAAAAAGTTTTCAACTCACACCAGTCGACTGACCATTGGCAAAAAGTCTACAAACAATAAATGCTGAAGAGGTTTTAGAGAACTGTGTACCCTCTAGCTGCTGGTGAGATGCCAAAGGGTTAAACGCTAATAATGAGAACAGAAAGGAGCTGCGTTGAAAAGGAAAAATTGAGGTACCATTCAATCCAGCAGACGCACCAATGGGCCTCTCACCTGAGAAGACCAGAATGAAGAAGACCCGGGCTGCAAAAGCTGCACTGCAGCCTTATTCACCATAGCCAAGACAGTGAAGCAACCAAAATGTCCATCAACAGATGAAAGGATAAAGAAGAAGTGGTCCATGTACACAATGAATACTAGCCATGGAAAACAATGAAACACTGCTCTTTGAGGCACCATAGATGATCTTGGAGATAATCACAGAACATGAGGTAAGTCGGAAAGCAAAAGTCCTATATCCTATGATATCACTTATAGGCGTTATCTAATAACTGACACAAATGAACATATTTCCACAGAGAAAGTCAATCACAGACTTATTAAATAAAAACTACGCTTATCTAAAAGGAAAGGTGGGGGGAATGGATAAATGAAGATTAGCGTTACCATATGTATACAAATACATATTATATACATATATCAAAAAGACCGACCATATAGCAAGGAAGGTTTACGGAACACTCTGTAATAATTTACAGGGGAAGAGGATCTCTACATAAATAGGTATATAGAATATGTAGATGAACCAGAGTGTGTACACCTTGGACAAGCAACATTCTAACCATTACCCCAATTGAAAAAATTAAAACAACAAACTAGGAGTAATGAGACATAAACTTATGGGGGGTTTTCCTGGCACATTCCATTCAAATTTACAACCTAGGCAAACGACTTCCAGAACGGCTCTGCTGCCCTAGTACCCAGATTTGGGAATGGAGAAATGCTGCATCCTTGTGGCCGTTTCCCACAACAGCAGCTTTAACCCCACTGCAAAAGGTCACTAAATATTCACCAATTGCAGGTCTGTAAATGACATCTGCCCTCCAAAAAATACTGAGGTCGAAAATCGACCAAAAAATTCTAGAGTGCAACCTTCCAAAAAGAAAATTTGAAGAGGTATATTATACTCACACTTTTGTTCTTTTTTCTTTTAACAGAAAAGAAAAAGGCGTGGAAAAATGATGAATTGTAGGAATTTTTACAGACATGTAAACCCAAATTACAAACACCTATCAGCTCACACCAGTCAGAATGGCCATCAACAAAAATGCTGCAAACAAGAAATGCTGACGTGATAGTGGAGAAGTGCATACCCTCGATTCTAAGGGGGACGTGGTAAGAGCCACTAATGAAAGCACAATTGAGGTGCCTTGAAAAGGTAAACGTTGAGCTACCATACCAGTCAATCAATCATAACCACTGCTGGGTCTATCACCTGAGAAAATGAAAATCAAAAATCACAGGCTGGCAATCCTGCCCTCCAGCAATATTTACCATAGGCAACACTTGGAAGCAAGGAAAATGTCCATCAACAGAGGAATGCACCAAGAAGAAGTGGTCCATGTACACAATGGAATATTAGCCATGGAAAACACTGAAGCGCTGCTCGTTGAGGCACCACAGATGAGCCTGGAGATAATCACAAAACATGAAGTAGGTCAGAAAGCAAAAGACCTATAGCCTATATTATCACTTATGGCATTATCTAATAACTGACACAGATGAACATATTTCCAAAGAGAAAGACACTCACAGGCTTAGAAAACAAAACAAACTATGCTCATCTAAAAGGAAAGGAGGGGGGAAATTGAGAAATGAGGATTAGTGTTACTATACATATACAAATACATATTATATACATGTATCAAAAAGACCGAACATATAGCAAGGGAGGTCGATGGAACACTGTAATATTTTACATGGGAAGAGGATCTGTACATTAATAGACATACATAATGTACAAAAGGACCAGATGGTGTACACCTAGGACAAACAATATTCTAAACTTTACCCAGATTAAAAAAATTTTAAAAACCAAGAAGAAGTAATGAGACATAAACTTATGGGGATTTCTCCTGGCAAATTCCATTCTAATTTATAACCTAGGACAATGACTTCCAGAAGGGCTCTGCTGCCCTAGTACCCAGATTGGGGAATGGAGAAAAGCTACCTCCTTGTGGACGTTTCCCACAACAGCAGCTTTGAACCCACTGCAAAAGGTCACTAAATTTTCACCAACTTGCAGTTCTGTAAATGACACCTGCCCTCCAAAAAATTTCTGGGGTCAAAAATCGACCAAAAAATTCAAAAGAGGGCAACCTTCGAAGAAGTCAATTTCAAGAGCTGTATTATACTTACGGTTTTTTTCTTTTAAGAGAAAAGAAAAAGGCGTAGGAATATGATGAATTTAAAAATTTTAATGTCATGCGTACCCATATTACAAAAACCTATCAGCTCACAGCAATCAGAATGGCCATTAGGAAAAATGCTGCCAAAAATAAACGGTGAAGGGAGTGTGGAGAAATGCGTACCCTCGGTTGTAAGGGGGGGCATGTAAAGAGCCACTAATGAAAACACAACGTAGGTGCTTTGAAAAGGGAAACATTGAGCTACCAGTCAATCAATCACAACCACTGCTTGGCCTATCACCTGAGAAAATGAGAATCAAAAATCACAGGCTGGCAAACCTGTACGCCAGCAATATTTACCATAGCCAGCACTTGGAAGCAATGAAAATGTCCATCAACCGAGGAATGCACCAAGAAGAAGTGGTCCACGTACACAATGGAATATTACTCTAATAATAAATATAAATTAAATTAAAAACAAACAAAAGCAAGGAGACATCAACATTTGTGGGTTTATCCGGGCACATTGCACTCTAATTTATAACCGAAGAACACCACTGGCCGGTAGGTCTGTTTCCCTAGTACCAGCATGGGGAACGTAGAAAGGCTGCCGCTCTCTGGCCATTACCTGCAAAAGCAGGTTTAAAGCCTGAGCTAATGGTCACTTCATATGAACAAGTACTTCAGGGCTGTAAATGAAACCTGCCCTCAAAATGTCTTGAGGGAGATAATGGCCAAAATATTTCAAATGGTGACACATACTTTAAGAAAACACTTTGAAGAAATAAGCTCTAATCACAGCTGGAAAAATTAAAAGGACATGTCTTAAAGCTCAATTTCAACACATTATGAGACACATGCAAATTCAACCACAAAGAGGTATCAGCTCACACCACTCAGAATAACCATCAGCAAAAACTACAAAGAATAAATGCTGAAGGTGCTGGGAAGAAATACATACCCTCCACTTTAAGTGGGACGTAACCTGGAAAGAGCCACTAAGGAGAACAGAATAGAGGTGCCTTTAAAAGGTAACCATTGAGCTACCATATGATCTAGCAGACCTATGCCTAGACCTATAAACGAAGAAGAGAGAATTGGAAGGACACAGGCACGCAAATCTACATTGCATAGTATTACAATAGCCAAGATATGGAAGTAACCAAAAAGTCCACCGACAGATGGGTGGACAAAGAAGTACTGCTACCTGTACAGATGGAATAAGAGCTAGTGAAAAAATGAAACAATGCCATTTGCAGCACCATAGATGAGTCTAGAAGTAATCACGCAACTTGGAGTAAGTGAGAAAGCGAAAGACACATATCCTATCATATCACATATAGGTGTTACCTAAAAAATGATACAAACAAAAGATATTTCCACAGAGAAACACTATCATAGATTCATTAAAAAAACTTATGGTTCACCAAATGGAAAGGTGTGAGGATTGGATACATTACCATATTGAGGTTAACAGAGAGATACAAACACATGTGAAATATATAATCACCAAAGACCTACGCAATACCAAGAGAAGACTACTCAACATTGTGTCATAACCTACATGGGAAAAGGATCCGAAGAAGAATAGATATATGCATATGTGTGAAAGAACCACATCTTGCACACCTAGAACAAACAAAACATTGTAATCAAGTTTGCTGTGATAAAAAATAAAAATTAAGTTCAAAATACCAACAAGAAGTAATGAGACATAAACTTAAAGGGCTTTTTCCTCGCACATTCCATTCTAATTTACAACCTAGGACACCACTTCCAGTAAGGCTCTGTTGCCCTAGTAACCAGATTTGGTAAAGGAGAAATGCTGCCGCCTTGTGGCCGATTCCCGCAAGAGCAGCTTTTAACCCACAGCTAATGGTCACTTACCATTCACAAGGACTCAGGGCTGTAAAGGACACCTGCCCTCAAAATTGTGCTGAGGTAGGGAATGGATACAAAAAATTCAAAACAGGCCAAATTTTCAAGAAGATAGTATGAAGAGGTAAGTTTTACTCACTCTCTTTTTAAAGAAAGGAAAATGGATAAAAGCTCCACCTCAGGAAGTATTAGACTCATGCAATCTAATCTACAAAAAGTTTTCAACTCACACCAGTCGACTGACCATTGGCAAAAAGTCTACAAACAATAAATGCTGAAGAGGTTTTAGAGAACTGTGTACCCTCTAGCTGCTGGTGAGATGCAAAAGGGTTAAACGCTAATAATGAGAACAGAAAGGAGCTGCGTTGAAAAGGAAAATTTGAGGTACCATTCAATCCAGCAGACGCACCAATGGGCCTCTCACCTGAGAAGACCAGAATGAAGAAGACCCGGGCTGCAAAAGCTGCACTGCAGCCTTATTCACCATAGCCAAGACAGTGAAGCAACCAAAATGTCCATCAACAGATGAAAGGATAAAGAAGAAGTGGTCCATGTACACAATGAATACTAGCCATGGAAAACAATGAAACACTGCTCTTTGAGGCACCATAGATGATCTTGGAGATAATCACAGAACATGAGGTAAGTCGGAAAGCAAAAGTCCTATATCCTATGATATCACTTATAGGCGTTATCTAATAACTGACACAAATGAACATATTTCCACAGAGAAAGTCAATCACAGACTTATTAAATAAAAACTACGCTTATCTAAAAGGAAAGGTGGGGGGAATGGATAAATGAAGATTAGCGTTACCATATGTATACAAATACATATTATATACATATATCAAAAAGACCGACCATATAGCAAGGAAGGTTTACGGAACACTCTGTAATAATTTACAGGGGAAGAGGATCTCTACATAAATAGGTATATAGAATATGTAGATGAACCAGAGTGTGTACACCTTGGACAAGCAACATTCTAACCATTACCCCAATTGAAAAAATTAAAACAACAAACTAGGAGTAATGAGACATAAACTTATGGGGGGTTTTCCTGGCACATTCCATTCAAATTTACAACCTAGGCAAACGACTTCCAGAACGGCTCTGCTGCCCTAGTACCCAGATTTGGGAATGGAGAAATGCTGCATCCTTGTGGCCGTTTCCCACAACAGCAGCTTTAACCCCACTGCAAAAGGTCACTAAATATTCACCAATTGCAGGTCTGTAAATGACATCTGCCCTCCAAAAAATACTGAGGTCGAAAATCGACCAAAAAATTCTAGAGTGCAACCTTCCAAAAAGAAAATTTGAAGAGGTATATTATACTCACACTTTTGTTCTTTTTTCTTTTAACAGAAAAGAAAAAGGCGTGGAAAAATGATGAATTGTAGGAATTTTTACAGACATGTAAACCCAAATTACAAACACCTATCAGCTCACACCAGTCAGAATGGCCATCAACAAAAATGCTGCAAACAAGAAATGCTGACGTGATAGTGGAGAAGTGCATACCCTCGATTCTAAGGGGGACGTGGTAAGAGCCACTAATGAAAGCACAATTGAGGTGCCTTGAAAAGGTAAACGTTGAGCTACCATACCAGTCAATCAATCATAACCACTGCTGGGTCTATCACCTGAGAAAATGAAAATCAAAAATCACAGGCTGGCAATCCTGCCCTCCAGCAATATTTACCATAGGCAACACTTGGAAGCAAGGAAAATGTCCATCAACAGAGGAATGCACCAAGAAGAAGTGGTCCATGTACACAATGGAATATTAGCCATGGAAAACACTGAAGCGCTGCTCGTTGAGGCACCACAGATGAGCCTGGAGATAATCACAAAACATGAAGTAGGTCAGAAAGCAAAAGACCTATAGCCTATATTATCACTTATGGCATTATCTAATAACTGACACAGATGAACATATTTCCAAAGAGAAAGACACTCACAGGCTTAGAAAACAAAACAAACTATGCTCATCTAAAAGGAAAGGAGGGGGGAAATTGAGAAATGAGGATTAGTGTTACTATACATATACAAATACATATTATATACATGTATCAAAAAGACCGAACATATAGCAAGGGAGGTCGATGGAACACTGTAATATTTTACATGGGAAGAGGATCTGTACATTAATAGACATACATAATGTACAAAAGGACCAGATGGTGTACACCTAGGACAAACAATATTCTAAACTTTACCCAGATTAAAAAAATTTTAAAAACCAAGAAGAAGTAATGAGACATAAACTTATGGGGATTTCTCCTGGCAAATTCCATTCTAATTTATAACCTAGGACAATGACTTCCAGAAGGGCTCTGCTGCCCTAGTACCCAGATTGGGGAATGGAGAAAAGCTACCTCCTTGTGGACGTTTCCCACAACAGCAGCTTTGAACCCACTGCAAAAGGTCACTAAATTTTCACCAACTTGCAGTTCTGTAAATGACACCTGCCCTCCAAAAAATTTCTGGGGTCAAAAATCGACCAAAAAATTCAAAAGAGGGCAACCTTCGAAGAAGTCAATTTCAAGAGCTGTATTATACTTACGGTTTTTTTCTTTTAAGAGAAAAGAAAAAGGCGTAGGAATATGATGAATTTAAAAATTTTAATGTCATGCGTACCCATATTACAAAAACCTATCAGCTCACAGCAATCAGAATGGCCATTAGGAAAAATGCTGCCAAAAATAAACGGTGAAGGGAGTGTGGAGAAATGCGTACCCTCGGTTGTAAGGGGGGGCATGTAAAGAGCCACTAATGAAAACACAACGTAGGTGCTTTGAAAAGGGAAACATTGAGCTACCAGTCAATCAATCACAACCACTGCTTGGCCTATCACCTGAGAAAATGAGAATCAAAAATCACAGGCTGGCAAACCTGTACGCCAGCAATATTTACCATAGCCAGCACTTGGAAGCAATGAAAATGTCCATCAACCGAGGAATGCACCAAGAAGAAGTGGTCCACGTACACAATGGAATATTACTCTAATAATAAATATAAATTAAATTAAAAACAAACAAAAGCAAGGAGACATCAACATTTGTGGGTTTATCCGGGCACATTGCACTCTAATTTATAACCGAAGAACACCACTGGCCGGTAGGTCTGTTTCCCTAGTACCAGCATGGGGAACGTAGAAAGGCTGCCGCTCTCTGGCCATTACCTGCAAAAGCAGGTTTAAAGCCTGAGCTAATGGTCACTTCATATGAACAAGTACTTCAGGGCTGTAAATGAAACCTGCCCTCAAAATGTCTTGAGGGAGATAATGGCCAAAATATTTCAAATGGTGACACATACTTTAAGAAAACACTTTGAAGAAATAAGCTCTAATCACAGCTGGAAAAATTAAAAGGACATGTCTTAAAGCTCAATTTCAACACATTATGAGACACATGCAAATTCAACCACAAAGAGGTATCAGCTCACACCACTCAGAATAACCATCAGCAAAAACTACAAAGAATAAATGCTGAAGGTGCTGGGAAGAAATACATACCCTCCACTTTAAGTGGGACGTAACCTGGAAAGAGCCACTAAGGAGAACAGAATAGAGGTGCCTTTAAAAGGTAACCATTGAGCTACCATATGATCTAGCAGACCTATGCCTAGACCTATAAACGAAGAAGAGAGAATTGGAAGGACACAGGCACGCAAATCTACATTGCATAGTATTACAATAGCCAAGATATGGAAGTAACCAAAAAGTCCACCGACAGATGGGTGGACAAAGAAGTACTGCTACCTGTACAGATGGAATAAGAGCTAGTGAAAAAATGAAACAATGCCATTTGCAGCACCATAGATGAGTCTAGAAGTAATCACGCAACTTGGAGTAAGTGAGAAAGCGAAAGACACATATCCTATCATATCACATATAGGTGTTACCTAAAAAATGATACAAACAAAAGATATTTCCACAGAGAAACACTATCATAGATTCATTAAAAAAACTTATGGTTCACCAAATGGAAAGGTGTGAGGATTGGATACATTACCATATTGAGGTTAACAGAGAGATACAAACACATGTGAAATATATAATCACCAAAGACCTACGCAATACCAAGAGAAGACTACTCAACATTGTGTCATAACCTACATGGGAAAAGGATCCGAAGAAGAATAGATATATGCATATGTGTGAAAGAACCACATCTTGCACACCTAGAACAAACAAAACATTGTAATCAAGTTTGCTGTGATAAAAAATAAAAATTAAGTTCAAAATACCAACAAGAAGTAATGAGACATAAACTTAAAGGGCTTTTTCCTCGCACATTCCATTCTAATTTACAACCTAGGACACCACTTCCAGTAAGGCTCTGTTGCCCTAGTAACCAGATTTGGTAAAGGAGAAATGCTGCCGCCTTGTGGCCGATTCCCGCAAGAGCAGCTTTTAACCCACAGCTAATGGTCACTTACCATTCACAAGGACTCAGGGCTGTAAAGGACACCTGCCCTCAAAATTGTGCTGAGGTAGGGAATGGATACAAAAAATTCAAAACAGGCCAAATTTTCAAGAAGATAGTATGAAGAGGTAAGTTTTACTCACTCTCTTTTTAAAGAAAGGAAAATGGATAAAAGCTCCACCTCAGGAAGTATTAGACTCATGCAATCTAATCTACAAAAAGTTTTCAACTCACACCAGTCGACTGACCATTGGCAAAAAGTCTACAAACAATAAATGCTGAAGAGGTTTTAGAGAACTGTGTACCCTCTAGCTGCTGGTGAGATGCAAAAGGGTTAAACGCTAATAATGAGAACAGAAAGGAGCTGCGTTGAAAAGGAAAATTTGAGGTACCATTCAATCCAGCAGACGCACCAATGGGCCTCTCACCTGAGAAGACCAGAATGAAGAAGACCCGGGCTGCAAAAGCTGCACTGCAGCCTTATTCACCATAGCCAAGACAGTGAAGCAACCAAAATGTCCATCAACAGATGAAAGGATAAAGAAGAAGTGGTCCATGTACACAATGAATACTAGCCATGGAAAACAATGAAACACTGCTCTTTGAGGCACCATAGATGATCTTGGAGATAATCACAGAACATGAGGTAAGTCGGAAAGCAAAAGTCCTATATCCTATGATATCACTTATAGGCGTTATCTAATAACTGACACAAATGAACATATTTCCACAGAGAAAGTCAATCACAGACTTATTAAATAAAAACTACGCTTATCTAAAAGGAAAGGTGGGGGGAATGGATAAATGAAGATTAGCGTTACCATATGTATACAAATACATATTATATACATATATCAAAAAGACCGACCATATAGCAAGGAAGGTTTACGGAACACTCTGTAATAATTTACAGGGGAAGAGGATCTCTACATAAATAGGTATATAGAATATGTAGATGAACCAGAGTGTGTACACCTTGGACAAGCAACATTCTAACCATTACCCCAATTGAAAAAATTAAAACAACAAACTAGGAGTAATGAGACATAAACTTATGGGGGGTTTTCCTGGCACATTCCATTCAAATTTACAACCTAGGCAAACGACTTCCAGAACGGCTCTGCTGCCCTAGTACCCAGATTTGGGAATGGAGAAATGCTGCATCCTTGTGGCCGTTTCCCACAACAGCAGCTTTAACCCCACTGCAAAAGGTCACTAAATATTCACCAATTGCAGGTCTGTAAATGACATCTGCCCTCCAAAAAATACTGAGGTCGAAAATCGACCAAAAAATTCTAGAGTGCAACCTTCCAAAAAGAAAATTTGAAGAGGTATATTATACTCACACTTTTGTTCTTTTTTCTTTTAACAGAAAAGAAAAAGGCGTGGAAAAATGATGAATTGTAGGAATTTTTACAGACATGTAAACCCAAATTACAAACACCTATCAGCTCACACCAGTCAGAATGGCCATCAACAAAAATGCTGCAAACAAGAAATGCTGACGTGATAGTGGAGAAGTGCATACCCTCGATTCTAAGGGGGACGTGGTAAGAGCCACTAATGAAAGCACAATTGAGGTGCCTTGAAAAGGTAAACGTTGAGCTACCATACCAGTCAATCAATCATAACCACTGCTGGGTCTATCACCTGAGAAAATGAAAATCAAAAATCACAGGCTGGCAATCCTGCCCTCCAGCAATATTTACCATAGGCAACACTTGGAAGCAAGGAAAATGTCCATCAACAGAGGAATGCACCAAGAAGAAGTGGTCCATGTACACAATGGAATATTAGCCATGGAAAACACTGAAGCGCTGCTCGTTGAGGCACCACAGATGAGCCTGGAGATAATCACAAAACATGAAGTAGGTCAGAAAGCAAAAGACCTATAGCCTATATTATCACTTATGGCATTATCTAATAACTGACACAGATGAACATATTTCCAAAGAGAAAGACACTCACAGGCTTAGAAAACAAAACAAACTATGCTCATCTAAAAGGAAAGGAGGGGGGAAATTGAGAAATGAGGATTAGTGTTACTATACATATACAAATACATATTATATACATGTATCAAAAAGACCGAACATATAGCAAGGGAGGTCGATGGAACACTGTAATATTTTACATGGGAAGAGGATCTGTACATTAATAGACATACATAATGTACAAAAGGACCAGATGGTGTACACCTAGGACAAACAATATTCTAAACTTTACCCAGATTAAAAAAATTTTAAAAACCAAGAAGAAGTAATGAGACATAAACTTATGGGGATTTCTCCTGGCAAATTCCATTCTAATTTATAACCTAGGACAATGACTTCCAGAAGGGCTCTGCTGCCCTAGTACCCAGATTGGGGAATGGAGAAAAGCTACCTCCTTGTGGACGTTTCCCACAACAGCAGCTTTGAACCCACTGCAAAAGGTCACTAAATTTTCACCAACTTGCAGTTCTGTAAATGACACCTGCCCTCCAAAAAATTTCTGGGGTCAAAAATCGACCAAAAAATTCAAAAGAGGGCAACCTTCGAAGAAGTCAATTTCAAGAGCTGTATTATACTTACGGTTTTTTTCTTTTAAGAGAAAAGAAAAAGGCGTAGGAATATGATGAATTTAAAAATTTTAATGTCATGCGTACCCATATTACAAAAACCTATCAGCTCACAGCAATCAGAATGGCCATTAGGAAAAATGCTGCCAAAAATAAACGGTGAAGGGAGTGTGGAGAAATGCGTACCCTCGGTTGTAAGGGGGGGCATGTAAAGAGCCACTAATGAAAACACAACGTAGGTGCTTTGAAAAGGGAAACATTGAGCTACCAGTCAATCAATCACAACCACTGCTTGGCCTATCACCTGAGAAAATGAGAATCAAAAATCACAGGCTGGCAAACCTGTACGCCAGCAATATTTACCATAGCCAGCACTTGGAAGCAATGAAAATGTCCATCAACCGAGGAATGCACCAAGAAGAAGTGGTCCACGTACACAATGGAATATTACTCTAATAATAAATATAAATTAAATTAAAAACAAACAAAAGCAAGGAGACATCAACATTTGTGGGTTTATCCGGGCACATTGCACTCTAA
This sequence comes from Balaenoptera borealis, assembly GCF_965194805.1. Classification (NCBI taxonomy): domain Eukaryota; kingdom Metazoa; phylum Chordata; class Mammalia; order Artiodactyla; family Balaenopteridae; genus Balaenoptera; species Balaenoptera borealis. The sequence continues at coordinate 153,379 of NW_028123096.1, read as the reverse complement.
TTTATAACCGAAGAACACCACTGGCCGGTAGGTCTGTTTCCCTAGTACCAGCATGGGGAACGTAGAAAGGCTGCCGCTCTCTGGCCATTACCTGCAAAAGCAGGTTTAAAGCCTGAGCTAATGGTCACTTCATATGAACAAGTACTTCAGGGCTGTAAATGAAACCTGCCCTCAAAATGTCTTGAGGGAGATAATGGCCAAAATATTTCAAATGGTGACACATACTTTAAGAAAACACTTTGAAGAAATAAGCTCTAATCACAGCTGGAAAAATTAAAAGGACATGTCTTAAAGCTCAATTTCAACACATTATGAGACACATGCAAATTCAACCACAAAGAGGTATCAGCTCACACCACTCAGAATAACCATCAGCAAAAACTACAAAGAATAAATGCTGAAGGTGCTGGGAAGAAATACATACCCTCCACTTTAAGTGGGACGTAACCTGGAAAGAGCCACTAAGGAGAACAGAATAGAGGTGCCTTTAAAAGGTAACCATTGAGCTACCATATGATCTAGCAGACCTATGCCTAGACCTATAAACGAAGAAGAGAGAATTGGAAGGACACAGGCACGCAAATCTACATTGCATAGTATTACAATAGCCAAGATATGGAAGTAACCAAAAAGTCCACCGACAGATGGGTGGACAAAGAAGTACTGCTACCTGTACAGATGGAATAAGAGCTAGTGAAAAAATGAAACAATGCCATTTGCAGCACCATAGATGAGTCTAGAAGTAATCACGCAACTTGGAGTAAGTGAGAAAGCGAAAGACACATATCCTATCATATCACATATAGGTGTTACCTAAAAAATGATACAAACAAAAGATATTTCCACAGAGAAACACTATCATAGATTCATTAAAAAAACTTATGGTTCACCAAATGGAAAGGTGTGAGGATTGGATACATTACCATATTGAGGTTAACAGAGAGATACAAACACATGTGAAATATATAATCACCAAAGACCTACGCAATACCAAGAGAAGACTACTCAACATTGTGTCATAACCTACATGGGAAAAGGATCCGAAGAATAGATATATGCATATGTGTGAAAGAACCACATCTTGCACACCTAGAACAAACAAAACATTGTAATCAAGTTTGCTGTGATAAGAAATAAAAATTAAGTTCAAAATACCAACAAGAAGTAATGAGACATAAACTTAAAGGGCTTTTTCCTCGCATATTCCATTCTAATTTACAACCTAGAACACCACTTCCAGTAAGGCTCTGTTGCCCTAGAAACCAGATTTGGTAAAGGAGAAATGCTGCCGCCTTGTGGCCGATTCCCGCAAGAGCAGCTTTTAACCCACAGCTAATGGTCACTTACCATTCACAAGGACTCAGGGCTGTAAAGGACACCTGCCCTCAAAATTGTGCTGAGGTAGGGAATGGATACAAAAAATTCAAAACAGGCCAAATTTTCAAGAAGATAGTATGAAGAGGTAAGTTTTACTCACTCTCTTTTTAAAGAAAGGAAAATGGATAAAAGCTCCACCTCAGGAAGTATTAGACTCATGCAATCTAATCTACAAAAAGTTTTCAACTCACACCAGTCGACTGACCATTGGCAAAAAGTCTACAAACAATAAATGCTGAAGAGGTTTTAGAGAACTGTGTACCCTCTAGCTGCTGGTGAGATGCCAAAGGGTTAAACGCTAATAATGAGAACAGAAAGGAGCTGCGTTGAAAAGGAAAAATTGAGGTACCATTCAATCCAGCAGGCGCACCAATGGGCCTCTCACCTGAGAAGACCAGAATGAAGAAGACCCGGGCTGCAAAAGCTGCACTGCAGCCTTATTCACCATAGACAAGACAGTGAAGCAACCAAAATGTCCATCAACAGATGAAAGGATAAAGAAGAAGTGGTCCATGTACACAATGAATACTAGCCATGGAAAACAATGAAACACTGCTCTTTGAGGCACCATAGATGATCTTGGAGATAATCACAGAACATGAGGTAAGTCGGAAAGCAGAAGTCCTATATCCTATGATATCACTTATAGGCGTTATCTAATAACTGACACAAATGAACATATTTCCACAGAGAAAGTCAATCACAGACTTATTAAAAAAAAACTATGCTTATCTAAAAGGAAAGGTGGGGGGAATGGATAAATGAAGATTAGCGTTACCATATGTATACAAATACATATTATATACATATATCAAAAAGACCGACCATATAGCAAGGAAGGTTTACGGAACACTCTGTAATAATTTACAGGGGAAGAGGATCTCTACATAAATAGGTATATAGAATATGTAGATGAACCAGAGTGTGTACACCTTGGACAAGCAACATTCTAACCATTACCCCAATTGAAAAAATTAAAACAACGAACTAGGAGTAATGAGACATAAACTTATGGGGGGTTTTCCTGGCACATTCCATTCAAATTTACAACCTAGGCAAACGACTTCCAGAACGGCTCTGCTGCCCTAGTACCCAGATTTGGGAATGGAGAAATGCTGCATCCTTGTGGCCGTTTCCCACCACAGCAGCTTTAACCCCACTGCAAAAGGTCACTAAATATTCACCAATTGCAGGTCTGTAAATGACACCTGCCCTCCAAAAAATACTGAGGTCGAAAATCGACCAAAAAATTCTAGAGTGCAACCTTCCAAAAAGAAAATTTGAAGAGGTATATTATACTCACACTTTTGTTCTTTTTTCTTTTAACAGAAAAGAAAAAGGCGTGGAAAAATGATGAATTGTAGGAATTTTTACAGACATGTAAACCCAAATTACAAACACCTATCAGCTCACACCAGTCAGAATGGCCATCAACAAATATGCTGCAAACAAGAAATGCTGACGTGATTGTGGAGAAGTGCGTACCCTCGATTCTAAGGGGGACGTGGTAAGAGCCACTAATGAAAGCACAATTGAGGTGCCTTGAAAAGGTAAACGTTGAGCTACCATACCAGTCAATCAATCATAACCACTGCTGGGTCTATCACCTGAGAAAATGAAAATCAAAAATCACAGGCTGGCAATCCTGCCCTCCAGCAATATTTACCATAGGCAACACTTGGAAGCAAGGAAAATGTCCATCAACAGAGGAATGCACCAAGAAGAAGTGGTCCATGTACACAATGGAATATTAGCCATGGAAAACACTGAAGCGCTGCTCTTTGAGGCACCACAGATGAGCCTGGAGATAATCACTAAACATGAAGTAGGTCGGAAAGCAAAAGACCTATAGCCTATATTATCACTTATGGCATTATCTAATAACTGACACAGATGAACATATTTCCAAAGAGAAAGACACTCACAGGCTTAGAAAACAAAACAAACTATGCTCATCTAAAAGGAAAGGAGGGGGGAAATTGAGAAATGAGGATTAGTGTTACTATACATATACAAATACATATTATATACATGTATCAAAAAGACCGAACATATAGCAAGGGAGGTCGATGGAACACTGTAATATTTTACATGGGAAGAGGATCTGTACATTAATAGACATACATAATGTACAAAAGGACCAGATGGTGTACACCTAGGACAAACAATATTCTAAACTTTACCCAGATTAAAAAAATTTTAAAAACCAAGATGAAGTAATGAGACATAAACTTATGGGGATTTCTCCTGGCAAATTCCATTCTAATTTATAACCTAGGACAATGACTTCCAGAAGGGCTCTGCTGCCCTAGTACCCAGATTGGGGAATGGAGAAAAGCTACCTCCTTGTGGACGTTTCCCACAACAGCAGCTTTGAACCCACTGCAAAAGGTCACTAAATTTTCACCAACTTGCAGTTCTGTAAATGACACCTGCCCTCCAAAAAATTTCTGGGGTCAAAAATCGACCAAAAAATTCAAAAGAGGGCAACCTTCGAAGAAGTCAATTTCAAGAGCTGTATTATACTTACGGTTTTTTTCTTTTAAGAGAAAAGAAAAAGGCGTAGGAATATGATGAATTTAAAAATTTTAATGTCATGCATACCCATATTACAAAAACCTATCAGCTCACAGCAATCAGAATGGCCATTAGGAAAAATGCTGCCAAAAATAAACGGTGAAGGGAGTGTGGAGAAATGCGTACCCTCGGTTGTAAGGGGGGGCATGTAAAGAGCCACTAATGAAAACACAACGTAGGTGCTTTGAAAAGGGAAACATTGAGCTACCAGTCAATCAATCACAACCACTGCTTGGCCTATCACCTGAGAAAATGAGAATCAAAAATCACAGGCTGGCAAACCTGTACGCCAGCAATATTTACCATAGCCAGCACTTGGAAGCAATGAAAATGTCCATCAACCGAGGAATGCACCAAGAAGAAGTGGTCCACGTACACAATGGAATATTACTCTAATAATAAATATAAATTGAATTAAAAACAAACAAAAGCAAGGAGACATCAACATTTGTGGGTTTATCCGGGCACATTGCACTCTAATTTATAACCGAAGAACACCACTGGCCGGTAGGTCTGTTTCCCTAGTACCAGCATGGGGAACGTAGAAAGGCTGCCGCTCTCTGGCCATTACCTGCAAAAGCAGGTTTAAAGCCTGAGCTAATGGTCACTTCGTATGAACAAGTACTTCAGGGCTGTAAATGAAACCTGCCCTCAAAATGTCTTGAGGGAGATAATGGCCAAAATATTTCAAATGGTGACACATACTTTAAGAAAACACTTTGAAGAAATAAGCTCTAATCACAGCTGGAAAAATTAAAAGGACATGTCTTAAAGCTCAATTTCAACACATTATGAGACACATGCAAATTCAACCACAAAGAGGTATCAGCTCACACCACTCAGAATAACCATCAGCAAAAACTACAAAGAATAAATGCTGAAGGTGCTGGAAAGAAATACATACCCTCCACTTTAAGTGGGACGTAACCTGGAAAGAGCCACTAAGGAGAACAGAATAGAGGTGCCTTTAAAAGGTAACCATTGAGCTACCATATGATCTAGCAGACCTATGCCTAGACCTATAAACGAAGAAGAGAGAATTGGAAGGACACAGGCACGCAAATCTACATTGCATAGTATTACAATAGCCAAGATATGGAAGTAACCAAAAAGTCCACCGACAGATGGGTGGACAAAGAAGTACTGCTACCTGTACAGATGGAATAAGAGCTAGTGAAAAAATGAAACAATGCCATTTGCAGCACCATAGATGAGTCTAGAAGTAATCACGCAACTTGGAGTAAGTGAGAAAGCGAAAGACACATATCCTATCATATCACATATAGGTGTTACCTAAAAAATGATACAAACAAAAGATATTTCCACAGAGAAACACTATCATAGATTCATTAAAAAAACTTATGGTTCACCAAATGGAAAGGTGTGAGGATTGGATACATTACCATATTGAGGTTAACAGAGAGATACAAACACATGTGAAATATATAATCACCAAAGACCTACGCAATACCAAGAGAAGACTACTCAACATTGTGTCATAACCTACATGGGAAAAGGATCCGAAGAATAGATATATGCATATGTGTGAAAGAACCACATCTTGCACACCTAGAACAAACAAAACATTGTAATCAAGTTTGCTGTGATAAGAAATAAAAATTAAGTTCAAAATACCAACAAGAAGTAATGAGACATAAACTTAAAGGGCTTTTTCCTCGCACATTCCATTCTAATTTACAACCTAGAACACCACTTCCAGTAAGGCTCTGTTGCCCTAGAAACCAGATTTGGTAAAGGAGGAATGCTGCCGCCTTGTGGCCGATTCCCGCAAGAGCAGCTTTTAACCCACAGCTAATGGTCACTTACCATTCACAAGGACTCAGGGCTGTAAAGGACACCTGCCCTCAAAATTGTGCTGAGGTAGGGAATGGATACAAAAAATTCAAAACAGGCCAAATTTTCAAGAAGATAGTATGAAGAGGTAAGTTTTACTCACTCTCTTTTTAAAGAAAGGAAAATGGATAAAAGCTCCACCTCAGGAAGTATTAGACTCATGCAATCTAATCTACAAAAAGTTTTCAACTCACACCAGTCGACTGACCATTGGCAAAAAGTCTACAAACAATAAATGCTGAAGAGGTTTTAGAGAACTGTGTACCCTCTAGCTGCTGGTGAGATGCCAAAGGGTTAAACGCTAATAATGAGAACAGAAAGGAGCTGCGTTGAAAAGGAAAAATTGAGGTACCATTCAATCCAGCAGGCGCACCAATGGGCCTCTCACCTGAGAAGACCAGAATGAAGAAGACCCGGGCTGCAAAAGCTGCACTGCAGCCTTATTCACCATAGACAAGACAGTGAAGCAACCAAAATGTCCATCAACAGATGAAAGGATAAAGAAGAAGTGGTCCATGTACACAATGAATACTAGCCATGGAAAACAATGAAACACTGCTCTTTGAGGCACCATAGATGATCTTGGAGATAATCACAGAACATGAGGTAAGTCGGAAAGCAGAAGTCCTATATCCTATGATATCACTTATAGGCGTTATCTAATAACTGACACAAATGAACATATTTCCACAGAGAAAGTCAATCACAGACTTATTAAAAAAAAACTACGCTTATCTAAAAGGAAAGGTGGGGGGAATGGATAAATGAAGATTAGCGTTACCATATGTATACAAATACATATTATATACATATATCAAAAAGACCGACCATATAGCAAGGAAGGTTTACGGAACACTCTGTAATAATTTACAGGGGAAGAGGATCTCTACATAAATAGGTATATAGAATATGTAGATGAACCAGAGTGTGTACACCTTGGACAAGCAACATTCTAACCATTACCCCAATTGAAAAAATTAAAACAACGAACTAGGAGTAATGAGACATAAACTTATGGGGGGTTTTCCTGGCACATTCCATTCAAATTTACAACCTAGGCAAACGACTTCCAGAACGGCTCTGCTGCCCTAGTACCCAGATTTGGGAATGGAGAAATGCTGCATCCTTGTGGCCGTTTCCCACCACAGCAGCTTTAACCCCACTGCAAAAGGTCACTAAATATTCACCAATTGCAGGTCTGTAAATGACACCTGCCCTCCAAAAAATACTGAGGTCGAAAATCGACCAAAAAATTCTAGAGTGCAACCTTCCAAAAAGAAAATTTGAAGAGGTATATTATACTCACACTTTTGTTCTTTTTTCTTTTAACAGAAAAGAAAAAGGCGTGGAAAAATGATGAATTGTAGGAATTTTTACAGACATGTAAACCCAAATTACAAACACCTATCAGCTCACACCAGTCAGAATGGCCATCAACAAATATGCTGCAAACAAGAAATGCTGACGTGATTGTGGAGAAGTGCGTACCCTCGATTCTAAGGGGGACGTGGTAAGAGCCACTAATGAAAGCACAATTGAGGTGCCTTGAAAAGGTAAACGTTGAGCTACCATACCAGTCAATCAATCATAACCACTGCTGGGTCTATCACCTGAGAAAATGAAAATCAAAAATCACAGGCTGGCAATCCTGCCCTCCAGCAATATTTACCATAGGCAACACTTGGAAGCAAGGAAAATGTCCATCAACAGAGGAATGCACCAAGAAGAAGTGGTCCATGTACACAATGGAATATTAGCCATGGAAAACACTGAAGCGCTGCTCTTTGAGGCACCACAGATGAGCCTGGAGATAATCACTAAACATGAAGTAGGTCGGAAAGCAAAAGACCTATAGCCTATATTATCACTTATGGCATTATCTAATAACTGACACAGATGAACATATTTCCAAAGAGAAAGACACTCACAGGCTTAGAAAACAAAACAAACTATGCTCATCTAAAAGGAAAGGAGGGGGGAAATTGAGAAATGAGGATTAGTGTTACTATACATATACAAATACATATTATATACATGTATCAAAAAGACCGAACATATAGCAAGGGAGGTCGATGGAACACTGTAATATTTTACATGGGAAGAGGATCTGTACATTAATAGACATACATAATGTACAAAAGGACCAGATGGTGTACACCTAGGACAAACAATATTCTAAACTTTACCCAGATTAAAAAAATTTTAAAAACCAAGATGAAGTAATGAGACATAAACTTATGGGGATTTCTCCTGGCAAATTCCATTCTAATTTATAACCTAGGACAATGACTTCCAGAAGGGCTCTGCTGCCCTAGTACCCAGATTGGGGAATGGAGAAAAGCTACCTCCTTGTGGACGTTTCCCACAACAGCAGCTTTGAACCCACTGCAAAAGGTCACTAAATTTTCACCAACTTGCAGTTCTGTAAATGACACCTGCCCTCCAAAAAATTTCTGGGGTCAAAAATCGACCAAAAAATTCAAAAGAGGGCAACCTTCGAAGAAGTCAATTTCAAGAGCTGTATTATACTTACGGTTTTTTTCTTTTAAGAGAAAAGAAAAAGGCGTAGGAATATGATGAATTTAAAAATTTTAATGTCATGCATACCCATATTACAAAAACCTATCAGCTCACAGCAATCAGAATGGCCATTAGGAAAAATGCTGCCAAAAATAAACGGTGAAGGGAGTGTGGAGAAATGCGTACCCTCGGTTGTAAGGGGGGGCATGTAAAGAGCCACTAATGAAAACACAACGTAGGTGCTTTGAAAAGGGAAACATTGAGCTACCAGTCAATCAATCACAACCACTGCTTGGCCTATCACCTGAGAAAATGAGAATCAAAAATCACAGGCTGGCAAACCTGTACGCCAGCAATATTTACCATAGCCAGCACTTGGAAGCAATGAAAATGTCCATCAACCGAGGAATGCACCAAGAAGAAGTGGTCCACGTACACAATGGAATATTACTCTAATAATAAATATAAATTGAATTAAAAACAAACAAAAGCAAGGAGACATCAACATTTGTGGGTTTATCCGGGCACATTGCACTCTAATTTATAACCGAAGAACACCACTGGCCGGTAGGTCTGTTTCCCTAGTACCAGCATGGGGAACGTAGAAAGGCTGCCGCTCTCTGGCCATTACCTGCAAAAGCAGGTTTAAAGCCTGAGCTAATGGTCACTTCATATGAACAAGTACTTCAGGGCTGTAAATGAAACCTGCCCTCAAAATGTCTTGAGGGAGATAATGGCCAAAATATTTCAAATGGTGACACATACTTTAAGAAAACACTTTGAAGAAATAAGCTCTAATCACAGCTGGAAAAATTAAAAGGACATGTCTTAAAGCTCAATTTCAACACATTATGAGACACATGCAAATTCAACCACAAAGAGGTATCAGCTCACACCACTCAGAATAACCATCAGCAAAAACTACAAAGAATAAATGCTGAAGGTGCTGGGAAGAAATACATACCCTCCACTTTAAGTGGGACGTAACCTGGAAAGAGCCACTAAGGAGAACAGAATAGAGGTGCCTTTAAAAGGTAACCATTGAGCTACCATATGATCTAGCAGACCTATGCCTAGACCTATAAACGAAGAAGAGAGAATTGGAAGGACACAGGCACGCAAATCTACATTGCATAGTATTACAATAGCCAAGATATGGAAGTAACCAAAAAGTCCACCGACAGATGGGTGGACAAAGAAGTACTGCTACCTGTACAGATGGAATAAGAGCTAGTGAAAAAATGAAACAATGCCATTTGCAGCACCATAGATGAGTCTAGAAGTAATCACGCAACTTGGAGTAAGTGAGAAAGCGAAAGACACATATCCTATCATATCACATATAGGTGTTACCTAAAAAATGATACAAACAAAAGATATTTCCACAGAGAAACACTATCATAGATTCATTAAAAAAACTTATGGTTCCCCAAATGGAAAGGTGTGAGGATTGGATACATTACCATATTGAGGTTAACAGAGAGATACAAACACATGTGAAATATATAATCACCAAAGACCTACGCAATACCAAGAGAAGACTACTCAACATTGTGTCATAACCTACATGGGAAAAGGATCCGAAGAATAGATATATGCATATGTGTGAAAGAACCACATCTTGCACACCTAGAACAAACAAAACATTGTAATCAAGTTTGCTGTGATAAGAAATAAAAATTAAGTTCAAAATACCAACAAGAAGTAATGAGACATAAACTTAAAGGGCTGTTTCCTCGCACATTCCATTCTAATTTACAACCTAGAACACCACTTCCAGTAAGGCTCTGTTGCCCTAGAAACCAGATTTGGTAAAGGAGAAATGCTGCCGCCTTGTGGCCGATTCCCGCAAGAGCAGCTTTTAACCCACAGCTAATGGTCACTTACCATTCACAAGGACTCAGGGCTGTAAAGGACACCTGCCCTCAAAATTGTGCTGAGGTAGGGAATGGATACAAAAAATTCAAAACAGGCCAAATTTTCAAGAAGATAGTATGAAGAGGTAAGTTTTACTCACTCTCTTTTTAAAGAAAGGAAAATGGATAAAAGCTCCACCTCAGGAAGTATTAGACTCATGCAATCTAATCTACAAAAAGTTTTCAACTCACACCAGTCGACTGACCATTGGCAAAAAGTCTACAAACAATAAATGCTGAAGAGGTTTTAGAGAACTGTGTACCCTCTAGCTGCTGGTGAGATGCCAAAGGGTTAAACGCTAATAATGAGAACAGAAAGGAGCTGCGTTGAAAAGGAAAAATTGAGGTACCATTCAATCCAGCAGGCGCACCAATGGGCCTCTCACCTGAGAAGACCAGAATGAAGAAGACCCGGGCTGCAAAAGCTGCACTGCAGCCTTATTCACCATAGACAAGACAGTGAAGCAACCAAAATGTCCATCAACAGATGAAAGGATAAAGAAGAAGTGGTCCATGTACACAATGAATACTAGCCATGGAAAACAATGAAACACTGCTCTTTGAGGCACCATAGATGATCTTGGAGATAATCACAGAACATGAGGTAAGTCGGAAAGCAGAAGTCCTATATCCTATGATATCACTTATAGGCGTTATCTAATAACTGACACAAATGAACATATTTCCACAGAGAAAGTCAATCACAGACTTATTAAAAAAAACTACGCTTATCTAAAAGGAAAGGTGGGGGGAATGGATAAATGAAGATTAGTGTTACCATATGTATACAAATACATATTATATACATATATCAAAAAGACCGACCATATAGCAAGGAAGGTTTACGGAACACTCTGTAATAATTTACAGGGGAAGAGGATCTCTACATAAATAGGTATATAGAATATGTAGATGAACCAGAGTGTGTACACCTTGGACAAGCAACATTCTAACCATTACCCCAATTGAAAAAATTAAAACAACGAACTAGGAGTAATGAGACATAAACTTATGGGGGGTTTTCCTGGCACATTCCATTCAAATTTACAACCTAGGCAAACGACTTCCAGAACGGCTCTGCTGCCCTAGTACCCAGATTTGGGAATGGAGAAATGCTGCATCCTTGTGGCCGTTTCCCACCACAGCAGCTTTAACCCCACTGCAAAAGGTCACTAAATATTCACCAATTGCAGGTCTGTAAATGACACCTGCCCTCCAAAAAATACTGAGGTCGAAAATCGACCAAAAAATTCTAGAGTGCAACCTTCCAAAAAGAAAATTTGAAGAGGTATATTATACTCACACTTTTGTTCTTTTTTCTTTTAACAGAAAAGAAAAAGGCGTGGAAAAATGATGAATTGTAGGAATTTTTACAGACATGTAAACCCAAATTACAAACACCTATCAGCTCACACCAGTCAGAATGGCCATCAACAAATATGCTGCAAACAAGAAATGCTGACGTGATTGTGGAGAAGTGCGTACCCTCGATTCTAAGGGGGACGTGGTAAGAGCCACTAATGAAAGCACAATTGAGGTGCCTTGAAAAGGTAAACGTTGAGCTACCATACCAGTCAATCAATCATAACCACTGCTGGGTCTATCACCTGAGAAAATGAAAATCAAAAATCACAGGCTGGCAATCCTGCCCTCCAGCAATATTTACCATAGGCAACACTTGGAAGCAAGGAAAATGTCCATCAACAGAGGAATGCACCAAGAAGAAGTGGTCCATGTACACAATGGAATATTAGCCATGGAAAACACTGAAGCGCTGCTCTTTGAGGCACCACAGATGAGCCTGGAGATAATCACAAAACATGAAGTAGGTCGGAAAGCAAAAGACCTATAGCCTATATTATCACTTATGGCATTATCTAATAACTGACACAGATGAACATATTTCCAAAGAGAAAGACACTCACAGGCTTAGAAAACAAAACAAACTATGCTCATCTAAAAGGAAAGGAGGGGGGAAATTGAGAAATGAGGATTAGTGTTACTATACATATACAAATACATACTATATACATGTATCAAAAAGACCGAACATATAGCAAGGGAGGTCGATGGAACACTGTAATATTTTACATGGGAAGAGGATCTGTACATTAATAGACATACATAATGTACAAAAGGACCAGATGGTGTACACCCAGGACAAACAATATTCTAAACTTTACCCAGATTAAAAAAATTTTAAAAACCAAGAAGAAGTAATGAGACATAAACTTATGGGGATTTCTCCTGGCAAATTCCATTCTAATTTATAACCTAGGACAATGACTTCCAGAAGGGCTCTGCTGCCCTAGTACCCAGATTGGGGAATGGAGAAAAGCTACCTCCTTGTGGACGTTTCCCACAACAGCAGCTTTGAACCCACTGCAAAAGGTCACTAAATTTTCACCAACTTGCAGTTCTGTAAATGACACCTGCCCTCCAAAAAATTTCTGGGGTCAAAAATCGACCAAAAAATTCAAAAGAGGGCAACCTTCGAAGAAGTCAATTTCAAGAGCTCTATTATACTTACAGTTTTTTCTTTTAAGAGAAAAGAAAAAGGCGTAGGAATATGATGAATTTAAAAATTTTAATGTCATGCATACCCATATTACAAAAACCTATCAGCTCACAGCAATCAGAATGGCCATTAGGAAAAATGCTGCCAAAAATAAACGGTGAAGGGAGTGTGGAGAAATGCGTACCCTCGGTTGTAAGGGGGGGCATGTAAAGAGCCACTAATGAAAACACAACGTAGGTGCTTTGAAAAGGGAAACATTGAGCTACCAGTCAATCAATCACAACCACTGCTTGGCCTATCACCTGAGAAAATGAGAATCAAAAATCACAGGCTGGCAAACCTGTACGCCAGCAATATTTACCATAGCCAGCACTTGGAAGCAATGAAAATGTCCATCAACCGAGGAATGCACCAAGAAGAAGTGGTCCACGTACACAATGGAATATTACTCTAATAATAAATATAAATTGAATTAAAAACAAACAAAAGCAAGGAGACATCAACATTTGTGGGTTTATCCGGGCACATTGCACTCTAATTTATAACCGAAGAACACCACTGGCCGGTAGGTCTGTTTCCCTAGTACCAGCATGGGGAACGTAGAAAGGCTGCCGCTCTCTGGCCATTACCTGCAAAAGCAGGTTTAAAGCCTGAGCTAATGGTCACTTCATATGAACAAGTACTTCAGGGCTGTAAATGAAACCTGCCCTCAAAATGTCTTGAGGGAGATAATGGCCAAAATATTTCAAATGGTGACACATACTTTAAGAAAACACTTTGAAGAAATAAGCTCTAATCACAGCTGGAAAAATTAAAAGGACATGTCTTAAAGCTCAATTTCAACACATTATGAGACACATGCAAATTCAACCACAAAGAGGTATCAGCTCACACCACTCAGAATAACCATCAGCAAAAACTACAAAGAATAAATGCTGAAGGTGCTGGGAAGAAATACATACCCTCCACTTTAAGTGGGACGTAACCTGGAAAGAGCCACTAAGGAGAACAGAATAGAGGTGCCTTTAAAAGGTAACCATTGAGCTACCATATGATCTAGCAGACCTATGCCTAGACCTATAAACGAAGAAGAGAGAATTGGAAGGACACAGGCACGCAAATCTACATTGCATAGTATTACAATAGCCAAGATATGGAAGTAACCAAAAAGTCCACCGACAGATGGGTGGACAAAGAAGTACTGCTACCTGTACAGATGGAATAAGAGCTAGTGAAAAAATGAAACAATGCCATTTGCAGCACCATAGATGAGTCTAGAAGTAATCACGCAACTTGGAGTAAGTGAGAAAGCGAAAGACACATATCCTATCATATCACATATAGGTGTTACCTAAAAAATGATACAAACAAAAGATATTTCCACAGAGAAACACTATCATAGATTCATTAAAAAAACTTATGGTTCCCCAAATGGAAAGGTGTGAGGATTGGATACATTACCATATTGAGGTTAACAGAGAGATACAAACACATGTGAAATATATAATCACCAAAGACCTACGCAATACCAAGAGAAGACTACTCAACATTGTGTCATAACCTACATGGGAAAAGGATCCGAAGAATAGATATATGCATATGTGTGAAAGAACCACATCTTGCACACCTAGAACAAACAAAACATTGTAATCAAGTTTGCTGTGATAAGAAATAAAAATTAAGTTCAAAATACCAACAAGAAGTAATGAGACATAAACTTAAAGGGCTGTTTCCTCGCACATTCCATTCTAATTTACAACCTAGAACACCACTTCCAGTAAGGCTCTGTTGCCCTAGAAACCAGATTTGGTAAAGGAGAAATGCTGCCGCCTTGTGGCCGATTCCCGCAAGAGCAGCTTTTAACCCACAGCTAATGGTCACTTACCATTCACAAGGACTCAGGGCTGTAAAGGACACCTGCCCTCAAAATTGTGCTGAGGTAGGGAATGGATACAAAAAATTCAAAACAGGCCAAATTTTCAAGAAGATAGTATGAAGAGGTAAGTTTTACTCACTCTCTTTTTAAAGAAAGGAAAATGGATAAAAGCTCCACCTCAGGAAGTATTAGACTCATGCAATCTAATCTACAAAAAGTTTTCAACTCACACCAGTCGACTGACCATTGGCAAAAAGTCTACAAACAATAAATGCTGAAGAGGTTTTAGAGAACTGTGTACCCTCTAGCTGCTGGTGAGATGCCAAAGGGTTAAACGCTAATAATGAGAACAGAAAGGAGCTGCGTTGAAAAGGAAAAATTGAGGTACCATTCAATCCAGCAGGCGCACCAATGGGCCTCTCACCTGAGAAGACCAGAATGAAGAAGACCCGGGCTGCAAAAGCTGCACTGCAGCCTTATTCACCATAGACAAGACAGTGAAGCAACCAAAATGTCCATCAACAGATGAAAGGATAAAGAAGAAGTGGTCCATGTACACAATGAATACTAGCCATGGAAAACAATGAAACACTGCTCTTTGAGGCACCATAGATGATCTTGGAGATAATCACAGAACATGAGGTAAGTCGGAAAGCAGAAGTCCTATATCCTATGATATCACTTATAGGCGTTATCTAATAACTGACACAAATGAACATATTTCCACAGAGAAAGTCAATCACAGACTTATTAAAAAAAAACTACGCTTATCTAAAAGGAAAGGTGGGGGGAATGGATAAATGAAGATTAGCGTTACCATATGTATACAAATACATATTATATACATATATCAAAAAGACCGACCATATAGCAAGGAAGGTTTACGGAACACTCTGTAATAATTTACAGGGGAAGAGGATCTCTACATAAATAGGTATATAGAATATGTAGATGAACCAGAGTGTGTACACCTTGGACAAGCAACATTCTAACCATTACCCCAATTGAAAAAATTAAAACAACGAACTAGGAGTAATGAGACATAAACTTATGGGGGGTTTTCCTGGCACATTCCATTCAAATTTACAACCTAGGCAAACGACTTCCAGAACGGCTCTGCTGCCCTAGTACCCAGATTTGGGAATGGAGAAATGCTGCATCCTTGTGGCCGTTTCCCACCACAGCAGCTTTAACCCCACTGCAAAAGGTCACTAAATATTCACCAATTGCAGGTCTGTAAATGACACCTGCCCTCCAAAAAATACTGAGGTCGAAAATCGACCAAAAAATTCTAGAGTGCAACCTTCCAAAAAGAAAATTTGAAGAGGTATATTATACTCACACTTTTGTTCTTTTTTCTTTTAACAGAAAAGAAAAAGGCGTGGAAAAATGATGAATTGTAGGAATTTTTACAGACATGTAAACCCAAATTACAAACACCTATCAGCTCACACCAGTCAGAATGGCCATCAACAAATATGCTGCAAACAAGAAATGCTGACGTGATTGTGGAGAAGTGCGTACCCTCGATTCTAAGGGGGACGTGGTAAGAGCCACTAATGAAAGCACAATTGAGGTGCCTTGAAAAGGTAAACGTTGAGCTACCATACCAGTCAATCAATCATAACCACTGCTGGGTCTATCACCTGAGAAAATGAAAATCAAAAATCACAGGCTGGCAATCCTGCCCTCCAGCAATATTTACCATAGGCAACACTTGGAAGCAAGGAAAATGTCCATCAACAGAGGAATGCACCAAGAAGAAGTGGTCCATGTACACAATGGAATATTAGCCATGGAAAACACTGAAGCGCTGCTCTTTGAGGCACCACAGATGAGCCTGGAGATAATCACAAAACATGAAGTAGGTCGGAAAGCAAAAGACCTATAGCCTATATTATCACTTATGGCATTATCTAATAACTGACACAGATGAACATATTTCCAAAGAGAAAGACACTCACAGGCTTAGAAAACAAAACAAACTATGCTCATCTAAAAGGAAAGGAGGGGGGAAATTGAGAAATGAGGATTAGTGTTACTATACATATACAAATACATACTATATACATGTATCAAAAAGACCGAACATATAGCAAGGGAGGTCGATGGAACACTGTAATATTTTACATGGGAAGAGGATCTGTACATTAATAGACATACATAATGTACAAAAGGACCAGATGGTGTACACCCAGGACAAACAATATTCTAAACTTTACCCAGATTAAAAAAATTTTAAAAACCAAGAAGAAGTAATGAGACATAAACTTATGGGGATTTCTCCTGGCAAATTCCATTCTAATTTATAACCTAGGACAATGACTTCCAGAAGGGCTCTGCTGCCCTAGTACCCAGATTGGGGAATGGAGAAAAGCTACCTCCTTGTGGACGTTTCCCACAACAGCAGCTTTGAACCCACTGCAAAAGGTCACTAAATTTTCACCAACTTGCAGTTCTGTAAATGACACCTGCCCTCCAAAAAATTTCTGGGGTCAAAAATCGACCAAAAAATTCAAAAGAGGGCAACCTTCGAAGAAGTCAATTTCAAGAGCTCTATTATACTTACAGTTTTTTCTTTTAAGAGAAAAGAAAAAGGCGTAGGAATATGATGAATTTAAAAATTTTAATGTCATGCGTACCCATATTACAAAAACCTATCAGCTCACAGCAATCAGAATGGCCATTAGGAAAAATGCTGCCAAAAATAAACGGTGAAGGGAGTGTGGAGAAATGCGTACCCTCGGTTGTAAGGGGGGGCATGTAAAGAGCCACTAATGAAAACACAACGTAGGTGCTTTGAAAAGGGAAACATTGAGCTACCAGTCAATCAATCACAACCACTGCTTGGCCTATCACCTGAGAAAATGAGAATCAAAAATCACAGGCTGGCAAACCTGTACGCCAGCAATATTTACCATAGCCAGCACTTGGAAGCAATGAAAATGTCCATCAACCGAGGAATGCACCAAGAAGAAGTGGTCCACGTACACAATGGAATATTACTCTAATAATAAATATAAATTGAATTAAAAACAAACAAAAGCAAGGAGACATCAACATTTGTGGGTTTATCCGGGCACATTGCACTCTAATTTATAACCGAAGAACACCACTGGCCGGTAGGTCTGTTTCCCTAGTACCAGCATGGGGAACGTAGAAAGGCTGCCGCTCTCTGGCCATTACCTGCAAAAGCAGGTTTAAAGCCTGAGCTAATGGTCACTTCATATGAACAAGTACTTCAGGGCTGTAAATGAAACCTGCCCTCAAAATGTCTTGAGGGAGATAATGGCCAAAATATTTCAAATGGTGACACATACTTTAAGAAAACACTTTGAAGAAATAAGCTCTAATCACAGCTGGAAAAATTAAAAGGACATGTCTTAAAGCTCAATTTCAACACATTATGAGACACATGCAAATTCAACCACAAAGAGGTATCAGCTCACACCACTCAGAATAACCATCAGCAAAAACTACAAAGAATAAATGCTGAAGGTGCTGGGAAGAAATACATACCCTCCACTTTAAGTGGGACGTAACCTGGAAAGAGCCACTAAGGAGAACAGAATAGAGGTGCCTTTAAAAGGTAACCATTGAGCTACCATATGATCTAGCAGACCTATGCCTAGACCTATAAACGAAGAAGAGAGAATTGGAAGGACACAGGCACGCAAATCTACATTGCATAGTATTACAATAGCCAAGATATGGAAGTAACCAAAAAGTCCACCGACAGATGGGTGGACAAAGAAGTACTGCTACCTGTACAGATGGAATAAGAGCTAGTGAAAAAATGAAACAATGCCATTTGCAGCACCATAGATGAGTCTAGAAGTAATCACGCAACTTGGAGTAAGTGAGAAAGCGAAAGACACATATCCTATCATATCACATATAGGTGTTACCTAAAAAATGATACAAACAAAAGATATTTCCACAGAGAAACACTATCATAGATTCATTAAAAAAACTTATGGTTCACCAAATGGAAAGGTGTGAGGATTGGATACATTACCATATTGAGGTTAACAGAGAGATACAAACACATGTGAAATATATAATCACCAAAGACCTACGCAATACCAAGAGAAGACTACTCAACATTGTGTCATAACCTACATGGGAAAAGGATCCGAAGAATAGATATATGCATATGTGTGAAAGAACCACATCTTGCACACCTAGAACAAACAAAACATTGTAATCAAGTTTGCTGTGATAAGAAATAAAAATTAAGTTCAAAATACCAACAAGAAGTAATGAGACATAAACTTAAAGGGCTTTTTCCTCGCACATTCCATTCTAATTTACAACCTAGAACACCACTTCCAGTAAGGCTCTGTTGCCCTAGAAACCAGATTTGGTAAAGGAGAAATGCTGCCGCCTTGTGGCCGATTCCCGCAAGAGCAGCTTTTAACCCACAGCTAATGGTCACTTACCATTCACAAGGACTCAGGGCTGTAAAGGACACCTGCCCTCAAAATTGTGCTGAGGTAGGGAATGGATACAAAAAATTCAAAACAGGCCAAATTTTCAAGAAGATAGTATGAAGAGGTAAGTTTTACTCACTCTCTTTTTAAAGAAAGGAAAATGGATAAAAGCTCCACCTCAGGAAGTATTAGACTCATGCAATCTAATCTACAAAAAGTTTTCAACTCACACCAGTCGACTGACCATTGGCAAAAAGTCTACAAACAATAAATGCTGAAGAGGTTTTAGAGAACTGTGTACCCTCTAGCTGCTGGTGAGATGCAAAAGGGTTAAACGCTAATAATGAGAACAGAAAGGAGCTGCGTTGAAAAGGAAAAATTGAGGTACCATTCAATCCAGCAGGCGCACCAATGGGCCTCTCACCTGAGAAGACCAGAATGAAGAAGACCCGGGCTGCAAAAGCTGCACTGCAGCCTTATTCACCATAGACAAGACAGTGAAGCAACCAAAATGTCCATCAACAGATGAAAGGATAAAGAAGAAGTGGTCCATGTACACAATGAATACTAGCCATGGAAAACAATGAAACACTGCTCTTTGAGGCACCATAGATGATCTTGGAGATAATCACAGAACATGAGGTAAGTCGGAAAGCAGAAGTCCTATATCCTATGATATCACTTATAGGCGTTATCTAATAACTGACACAAATGAACATATTTCCACAGAGAAAGTCAATCACAGACTTATTAAAAAAAAACTACGCTTATCTAAAAGGAAAGGTGGGGGGAATGGATAAATGAAGATTAGCGTTACCATATGTATACAAATACATATTATATACATATATCAAAAAGACCGACCATATAGCAAGGAAGGTTTACGGAACACTCTGTAATAATTTACAGGGGAAGAGGATCTCTACATAAATAGGTATATAGAATATGTAGATGAACCAGAGTGTGTACACCTTGGACAAGCAACATTCTAACCATTACCCCAATTGAAAAAATTAAAACAACGAACTAGGAGTAATGAGACATAAACTTATGGGGGGTTTTCCTGGCACATTCCATTCAAATTTACAACCTAGGCAAACGACTTCCAGAACGGCTCTGCTGCCCTAGTACCCAGATTTGGGAATGGAGAAATGCTGCATCCTTGTGGCCGTTTCCCACCACAGCAGCTTTAACCCCACTGCAAAAGGTCACTAAATATTCACCAATTGCAGGTCTGTAAATGACACCTGCCCTCCAAAAAATACTGAGGTCGAAAATCGACCAAAAAATTCTAGAGTGCAACCTTCCAAAAAGAAAATTTGAAGAGGTATATTATACTCACACTTTTGTTCTTTTTTCTTTTAACAGAAAAGAAAAAGGCGTGGAAAAATGATGAATTGTAGGAATTTTTACAGACATGTAAACCCAAATTACAAACACCTATCAGCTCACACCAGTCAGAATGGCCATCAACAAATATGCTGCAAACAAGAAATGCTGACGTGATTGTGGAGAAGTGCGTACCCTCGATTCTAAGGGGGACGTGGTAAGAGCCACTAATGAAAGCACAATTGAGGTGCCTTGAAAAGGTAAACGTTGAGCTACCATACCAGTCAATCAATCATAACCACTGCTGGGTCTATCACCTGAGAAAATGAAAATCAAAAATCACAGGCTGGCAATCCTGCCCTCCAGCAATATTTACCATAGGCAACACTTGGAAGCAAGGAAAATGTCCATCAACAGAGGAATGCACCAAGAAGAAGTGGTCCATGTACACAATGGAATATTAGCCATGGAAAACACTGAAGCGCTGCTCTTTGAGGCACCACAGATGAGCCTGGAGATAATCACAAAACATGAAGTAGGTCGGAAAGCAAAAGACCTATAGCCTATATTATCACTTATGGCATTATCTAATAACTGACACAGATGAACATATTTCCAAAGAGAAAGACACTCACAGGCTTAGAAAACAAAACAAACTATGCTCATCTAAAAGGAAAGGAGGGGGGAAATTGAGAAATGAGGATTAGTGTTACTATACATATACAAATACATACTATATACATGTATCAAAAAGACCGAACATATAGCAAGGGAGGTCGATGGAACACTGTAATATTTTACATGGGAAGAGGATCTGTACATTAATAGACATACATAATGTACAAAAGGACCAGATGGTGTACACCCAGGACAAACAATATTCTAAACTTTACCCAGATTAAAAAAATTTTAAAAACCAAGAAGAAGTAATGAGACATAAACTTATGGGGATTTCTCCTGGCAAATTCCATTCTAATTTATAACCTAGGACAATGACTTCCAGAAGGGCTCTGCTGCCCTAGTACCCAGATTGGGGAATGGAGAAAAGCTACCTCCTTGTGGACGTTTCCCACAACAGCAGCTTTGAACCCACTGCAAAAGGTCACTAAATTTTCACCAACTTGCAGTTCTGTAAATGACACCTGCCCTCCAAAAAATTTCTGGGGTCAAAAATCGACCAAAAAATTCAAAAGAGGGCAACCTTCGAAGAAGTCAATTTCAAGAGCTCTATTATACTTACGGTTTTTTCTTTTAAGAGAAAAGAAAAAGGCGTAGGAATATGATGAATTTAAAAATTTTAATGTCATGCGTACCCATATTACAAAAACCTATCAGCTCACAGCAATCAGAATGGCCATTAGGAAAAATGCTGCCAAAAATAAACGGTGAAGGGAGTGTGGAGAAATGCGTACCCTCGGTTGTAAGGGGGGGCATGTAAAGAGCCACTAATGAAAACACAACGTAGGTGCTTTGAAAAGGGAAACATTGAGCTACCAGTCAATCAATCACAACCACTGCTTGGCCTATCACCTGAGAAAATGAGAATCAAAAATCACAGGCTGGCAAACCTGTACGCCAGCAATATTTACCATAGCCAGCACTTGGAAGCAATGAAAATGTCCATCAACCGAGGAATGCACCAAGAAGAAGTGGTCCACGTACACAATGGAATATTACTCTAATAATAAATATAAATTGAATTAAAAACAAACAAAAGCAAGGAGACATCAACATTTGTGGGTTTATCCGGGCACATTGCACTCTAATTTATAACCGAAGAACACCACTGGCCGGTAGGTCTGTTTCCCTAGTACCAGCATGGGGAACGTAGAAAGGCTGCCGCTCTCTGGCCATTACCTGCAAAAGCAGGTTTAAAGCCTGAGCTAATGGTCACTTCATATGAACAAGTACTTCAGGGCTGTAAATGAAACCTGCCCTCAAAATGTCTTGAGGGAGATAATGGCCAAAATATTTCAAATGGTGACACATACTTTAAGAAAACACTTTGAAGAAATAAGCTCTAATCACAGCTGGAAAAATTAAAAGGACATGTCTTAAAGCTCAATTTCAACACATTATGAGACACATGCAAATTCAACCACAAAGAGGTATCAGCTCACACCACTCAGAATAACCATCAGCAAAAACTACAAAGAATAAATGCTGAAGGTGCTGGGAAGAAATACATACCCTCCACTTTAAGTGGGACGTAACCTGGAAAGAGCCACTAAGGAGAACAGAATAGAGGTGCCTTTAAAAGGTAACCATTGAGCTACCATATGATCTAGCAGACCTATGCCTAGACCTATAAACGAAGAAGAGAGAATTGGAAGGACACAGGCACGCAAATCTACATTGCATAGTATTACAATAGCCAAGATATGGAAGTAACCAAAAAGTCCACCGACAGATGGGTGGACAAAGAAGTACTGCTACCTGTACAGATGGAATAAGAGCTAGTGAAAAAATGAAACAATGCCATTTGCAGCACCATAGATGAGTCTAGAAGTAATCACGCAACTTGGAGTAAGTGAGAAAGCGAAAGACACATATCCTATCATATCACATATAGGTGTTACCTAAAAAATGATACAAACAAAAGATATTTCCACAGAGAAACACTATCATAGATTCATTAAAAAAACTTATGGTTCACCAAATGGAAAGGTGTGAGGATTGGATACATTACCATATTGAGGTTAACAGAGAGATACAAACACATGTGAAATATATAATCACCAAAGACCTACGCAATACCAAGAGAAGACTACTCAACATTGTGTCATAACCTACATGGGAAAAGGATCCGAAGAATAGATATATGCATATGTGTGAAAGAACCACATCTTGCACACCTAGAACAAACAAAACATTGTAATCAAGTTTGCTGTGATAAGAAATAAAAATTAAGTTCAAAATACCAACAAGAAGTAATGAGACATAAACTTAAAGGGCTTTTTCCTCGCACATTCCATTCTAATTTACAACCTAGAACACCACTTCCAGTAAGGCTCTGTTGCCCTAGAAACCAGATTTGGTAAAGGAGAAATGCTGCCGCCTTGTGGCCGATTCCCGCAAGAGCAGCTTTTAACCCACAGCTAATGGTCACTTACCATTCACAAGGACTCAGGGCTGTAAAGGACACCTGCCCTCAAAATTGTGCTGAGGTAGGGAATGGATACAAAAAATTCAAAACAGGCCAAATTTTCAAGAAGATAGTATGAAGAGGTAAGTTTTACTCACTCTCTTTTTAAAGAAAGGAAAATGGATAAAAGCTCCACCTCAGGAAGTATTAGACTCATGCAATCTAATCTACAAAAAGTTTTCAACTCACACCAGTCGACTGACCATTGGCAAAAAGTCTACAAACAATAAATGCTGAAGAGGTTTTAGAGAACTGTGTACCCTCTAGCTGCTGGTGAGATGCAAAAGGGTTAAACGCTAATAATGAGAACAGAAAGGAGCTGCGTTGAAAAGGAAAAATTGAGGTACCATTCAATCCAGCAGGCGCACCAATGGGCCTCTCACCTGAGAAGACCAGAATGAAGAAGACCCGGGCTGCAAAAGCTGCACTGCAGCCTTATTCACCATAGACAAGACAGTGAAGCAACCAAAATGTCCATCAACAGATGAAAGGATAAAGAAGAAGTGGTCCATGTACACAATGAATACTAGCCATGGAAAACAATGAAACACTGCTCTTTGAGGCACCATAGATGATCTTGGAGATAATCACAGAACATGAGGTAAGTCGGAAAGCAGAAGTCCTATATCCTATGATATCACTTATAGGCGTTATCTAATAACTGACACAAATGAACATATTTCCACAGAGAAAGTCAATCACAGACTTATTAAAAAAAACTATGCTTATCTAAAAGGAAAGGTGGGGGGAATGGATAAATGAAGATTAGCGTTACCATATGTATACAAATACATATTATATACATATATCAAAAAGACCGACCATATAGCAAGGAAGGTTTACGGAACACTCTGTAATAATTTACAGGGGAAGAGGATCTCTACATAAATAGGTATATAGAATATGTAGATGAACCAGAGTGTGTACACCTTGGACAAGCAACATTCTAACCATTACCCCAATTGAAAAAATTAAAACAACGAACTAGGAGTAATGAGACATAAACTTATGGGGGGTTTTCCTGGCACATTCCATTCAAATTTACAACCTAGGCAAACGACTTCCAGAACGGCTCTGCTGCCCTAGTACCCAGATTTGGGAATGGAGAAATGCTGCATCCTTGTGGCCGTTTCCCACCACAGCAGCTTTAACCCCACTGCAAAAGGTCACTAAATATTCACCAATTGCAGGTCTGTAAATGACACCTGCCCTCCAAAAAATACTGAGGTCGAAAATCGACCAAAAAATTCTAGAGTGCAACCTTCCAAAAAGAAAATTTGAAGAGGTATATTATACTCACACTTTTGTTCTTTTTTCTTTTAACAGAAAAGAAAAAGGCGTGGAAAAATGATGAATTGTAGGAATTTTTACAGACATGTAAACCCAAATTACAAACACCTATCAGCTCACACCAGTCAGAATGGCCATCAACAAATATGCTGCAAACAAGAAATGCTGACGTGATTGTGGAGAAGTGCGTACCCTCGATTCTAAGGGGGACGTGGTAAGAGCCACTAATGAAAGCACAATTGAGGTGCCTTGAAAAGGTAAACGTTGAGCTACCATACCAGTCAATCAATCATAACCACTGCTGGGTCTATCACCTGAGAAAATGAAAATCAAAAATCACAGGCTGGCAATCCTGCCCTCCAGCAATATTTACCATAGGCAACACTTGGAAGCAAGGAAAATGTCCATCAACAGAGGAATGCACCAAGAAGAAGTGGTCCATGTACACAATGGAATATTAGCCATGGAAAACACTGAAGCGCTGCTCTTTGAGGCACCACAGATGAGCCTGGAGATAATCACAAAACATGAAGTAGGTCGGAAAGCAAAAGACCTATAGCCTATATTATCACTTATGGCATTATCTAATAACTGACACAGATGAACATATTTCCAAAGAGAAAGACACTCACAGGCTTAGAAAACAAAACAAACTATGCTCATCTAAAAGGAAAGGAGGGGGGAAATTGAGAAATGAGGATTAGTGTTACTATACATATACAAATACATATTATATACATGTATCAAAAAGACCGAACATATAGCAAGGGAGGTCGATGGAACACTGTAATATTTTACATGGGAAGAGGATCTGTACATTAATAGACATACATAATGTACAAAAGGACCAGATGGTGTACACCTAGGACAAACAATATTCTAAACTTTACCCAGATTAAAAAAATTTTAAAAACCAAGATGAAGTAATGAGACATAAACTTATGGGGATTTCTCCTGGCAAATTCCATTCTAATTTATAACCTAGGACAATGACTTCCAGAAGGGCTCTGCTGCCCTAGTACCCAGATTGGGGAATGGAGAAAAGCTACCTCCTTGTGGACGTTTCCCACAACAGCAGCTTTGAACCCACTGCAAAAGGTCACTAAATTTTCACCAACTTGCAGTTCTGTAAATGACACCTGCCCTCCAAAAAATTTCTGGGGTCAAAAATCGACCAAAAAATTCAAAAGAGGGCAACCTTCGAAGAAGTCAATTTCAAGAGCTGTATTATACTTACGGTTTTTTTCTTTTAAGAGAAAAGAAAAAGGCGTAGGAATATGATGAATTTAAAAATTTTAATGTCATGCATACCCATATTACAAAAACCTATCAGCTCACAGCAATCAGAATGGCCATTAGGAAAAATGCTGCCAAAAATAAACGGTGAAGGGAGTGTGGAGAAATGCGTACCCTCGGTTGTAAGGGGGGGCATGTAAAGAGCCACTAATGAAAACACAACGTAGGTGCTTTGAAAAGGGAAACATTGAGCTACCAGTCAATCAATCACAACCACTGCTTGGCCTATCACCTGAGAAAATGAGAATCAAAAATCACAGGCTGGCAAACCTGTACGCCAGCAATATTTACCATAGCCAGCACTTGGAAGCAATGAAAATGTCCATCAACCGAGGAATGCACCAAGAAGAAGTGGTCCACGTACACAATGGAATATTACTCTAATAATAAATATAAATTGAATTAAAAACAAACAAAAGCAAGGAGACATCAACATTTGTGGGTTTATCCGGGCACATTGCACTCTAATTTATAACCGAAGAACACCACTGGCCGGTAGGTCTGTTTCCCTAGTACCAGCATGGGGAACGTAGAAAGGCTGCCGCTCTCTGGCCATTACCTGCAAAAGCAGGTTTAAAGCCTGAGCTAATGGTCACTTCATATGAACAAGTACTTCAGGGCTGTAAATGAAACCTGCCCTCAAAATGTCTTGAGGGAGATAATGGCCAAAATATTTCAAATGGTGACACATACTTTAAGAAAACACTTTGAAGAAATAAGCTCTAATCACAGCTGGAAAAATTAAAAGGACATGTCTTAAAGCTCAATTTCAACACATTATGAGACACATGCAAATTCAACCACAAAGAGGTATCAGCTCACACCACTCAGAATAACCATCAGCAAAAACTACAAAGAATAAATGCTGAAGGTGCTGGGAAGAAATACATACCCTCCACTTTAAGTGGGACGTAACCTGGAAAGAGCCACTAAGGAGAACAGAATAGAGGTGCCTTTAAAAGGTAACCATTGAGCTACCATATGATCTAGCAGACCTATGCCTAGACCTATAAACGAAGAAGAGAGAATTGGAAGGACACAGGCACGCAAATCTACATTGCATAGTATTACAATAGCCAAGATATGGAAGTAACCAAAAAGTCCACCGACAGATGGGTGGACAAAGAAGTACTGCTACCTGTACAGATGGAATAAGAGCTAGTGAAAAAATGAAACAATGCCATTTGCAGCACCATAGATGAGTCTAGAAGTAATCACGCAACTTGGAGTAAGTGAGAAAGCGAAAGACACATATCCTATCATATCACATATAGGTGTTACCTAAAAAATGATACAAACAAAAGATATTTCCACAGAGAAACACTATCATAGATTCATTAAAAAAACTTATGGTTCACCAAATGGAAAGGTGTGAGGATTGGATACATTACCATATTGAGGTTAACAGAGAGATACAAACACATGTGAAATATATAATCACCAAAGACCTACGCAATACCAAGAGAAGACTACTCAACATTGTGTCATAACCTACATGGGAAAAGGATCCGAAGAATAGATATATGCATATGTGTGAAAGAACCACATCTTGCACACCTAGAACAAACAAAACATTGTAATCAAGTTTGCTGTGATAAGAAATAAAAATTAAGTTCAAAATACCAACAAGAAGTAATGAGACATAAACTTAAAGGGCTTTTTCCTCGCACATTCCATTCTAATTTACAACCTAGAACACCACTTCCAGTAAGGCTCTGTTGCCCTAGAAACCAGATTTGGTAAAGGAGAAATGCTGCCGCCTTGTGGCCGATTCCCGCAAGAGCAGCTTTTAACCCACAGCTAATGGTCACTTACCATTCACAAGGACTCAGGGCTGTAAAGGACACCTGCCCTCAAAATTGTGCTGAGGTAGGGAATGGATACAAAAAATTCAAAACAGGCCAAATTTTCAAGAAGATAGTATGAAGAGGTAAGTTTTACTCACTCTCTTTTTAAAGAAAGGAAAATGGATAAAAGCTCCACCTCAGGAAGTATTAGACTCATGCAATCTAATCTACAAAAAGTTTTCAACTCACACCAGTCGACTGACCATTGGCAAAAAGTCTACAAACAATAAATGCTGAAGAGGTTTTAGAGAACTGTGTACCCTCTAGCTGCTGGTGAGATGCAAAAGGGTTAAACGCTAATAATGAGAACAGAAAGGAGCTGCGTTGAAAAGGAAAAATTGAGGTACCATTCAATCCAGCAGGCGCACCAATGGGCCTCTCACCTGAGAAGACCAGAATGAAGAAGACCCGGGCTGCAAAAGCTGCACTGCAGCCTTATTCACCATAGACAAGACAGTGAAGCAACCAAAATGTCCATCAACAGATGAAAGGATAAAGAAGAAGTGGTCCATGTACACAATGAATACTAGCCATGGAAAACAATGAAACACTGCTCTTTGAGGCACCATAGATGATCTTGGAGATAATCACAGAACATGAGGTAAGTCGGAAAGCAGAAGTCCTATATCCTATGATATCACTTATAGGCGTTATCTAATAACTGACACAAATGAACATATTTCCACAGAGAAAGTCAATCACAGACTTATTAAAAAAAAACTATGCTTATCTAAAAGGAAAGGTGGGGGGAATGGATAAATGAAGATTAGCGTTACCATATGTATACAAATACATATTATATACATATATCAAAAAGACCGACCATATAGCAAGGAAGGTTTACGGAACACTCTGTAATAATTTACAGGGGAAGAGGATCTCTACATAAATAGGTATATAGAATATGTAGATGAACCAGAGTGTGTACACCTTGGACAAGCAACATTCTAACCATTACCCCAATTGAAAAAATTAAAACAACGAACTAGGAGTAATGAGACATAAACTTATGGGGGGTTTTCCTGGCACATTCCATTCAAATTTACAACCTAGGCAAACGACTTCCAGAACGGCTCTGCTGCCCTAGTACCCAGATTTGGGAATGGAGAAATGCTGCATCCTTGTGGCCGTTTCCCACCACAGCAGCTTTAACCCCACTGCAAAAGGTCACTAAATATTCACCAATTGCAGGTCTGTAAATGACACCTGCCCTCCAAAAAATACTGAGGTCGAAAATCGACCAAAAAATTCTAGAGTGCAACCTTCCAAAAAGAAAATTTGAAGAGGTATATTATACTCACACTTTTGTTCTTTTTTCTTTTAACAGAAAAGAAAAAGGCGTGGAAAAATGATGAATTGTAGGAATTTTTACAGACATGTAAACCCAAATTACAAACACCTATCAGCTCACACCAGTCAGAATGGCCATCAACAAATATGCTGCAAACAAGAAATGCTGACGTGATTGTGGAGAAGTGCGTACCCTCGATTCTAAGGGGGACGTGGTAAGAGCCACTAATGAAAGCACAATTGAGGTGCCTTGAAAAGGTAAACGTTGAGCTACCATACCAGTCAATCAATCATAACCACTGCTGGGTCTATCACCTGAGAAAATGAAAATCACAAATCACAGGCTGGCAATCCTGCCCTCCAGCAATATTTACCATAGGCAACACTTGGAAGCAAGGAAAATGTCCATCAACAGAGGAATGCACCAAGAAGAAGTGGTCCATGTACACAATGGAATATTAGCCATGGAAAACACTGAAGCGCTGCTCTTTGAGGCACCACAGATGAGCCTGGAGATAATCACAAAACATGAAGTAGGTCGGAAAGCAAAAGACCTATAGCCTATATTATCACTTATGGCATTATCTAATAACTGACACAGATGAACATATTTCCAAAGAGAAAGACACTCACAGGCTTAGAAAACAAAACAAACTATGCTCATCTAAAAGGAAAGGAGGGGGGAAATTGAGAAATGAGGATTAGTGTTACTATACATATACAAATACATATTATATACATGTATCAAAAAGACCGAACATATAGCAAGGGAGGTCGATGGAACACTGTAATATTTTACATGGGAAGAGGATCTGTACATTAATAGACATACATAATGTACAAAAGGACCAGATGGTGTACACCTAGGACAAACAATATTCTAAACTTTACCCAGATTAAAAAAATTTTAAAAACCAAGATGAAGTAATGAGACATAAACTTATGGGGATTTCTCCTGGCAAATTCCATTCTAATTTATAACCTAGGACAATGACTTCCAGAAGGGCTCTGCTGCCCTAGTACCCAGATTGGGGAATGGAGAAAAGCTACCTCCTTGTGGACGTTTCCCACAACAGCAGCTTTGAACCCACTGCAAAAGGTCACTAAATTTTCACCAACTTGCAGTTCTGTAAATGACACCTGCCCTCCAAAAAATTTCTGGGGTCAAAAATCGACCAAAAAATTCAAAAGAGGGCAACCTTCGAAGAAGTCAATTTCAAGAGCTGTATTATACTTACGGTTTTTTTCTTTTAAGAGAAAAGAAAAAGGCGTAGGAATATGATGAATTTAAAAATTTTAATGTCATGCATACCCATATTACAAAAACCTATCAGCTCACAGCAATCAGAATGGCCATTAGGAAAAATGCTGCCAAAAATAAACGGTGAAGGGAGTGTGGAGAAATGCGTACCCTCGGTTGTAAGGGGGGGCATGTAAAGAGCCACTAATGAAAACACAACGTAGGTGCTTTGAAAAGGGAAACATTGAGCTACCAGTCAATCAATCACAACCACTGCTTGGCCTATCACCTGAGAAAATGAGAATCAAAAATCACAGGCTGGCAAACCTGTACGCCAGCAATATTTACCATAGCCAGCACTTGGAAGCAATGAAAATGTCCATCAACCGAGGAATGCACCAAGAAGAAGTGGTCCACGTACACAATGGAATATTACTCTAATAATAAATATAAATTGAATTAAAAACAAACAAAAGCAAGGAGACATCAACATTTGTGGGTTTATCCGGGCACATTGCACTCTAATTTATAACCGAAGAACACCACTGGCCGGTAGGTCTGTTTCCCTAGTACCAGCATGGGGAACGTAGAAAGGCTGCCGCTCTCTGGCCATTACCTGCAAAAGCAGGTTTAAAGCCTGAGCTAATGGTCACTTCATATGAACAAGTACTTCAGGGCTGTAAATGAAACCTGCCCTCAAAATGTCTTGAGGGAGATAATGGCCAAAATATTTCAAATGGTGACACATACTTTAAGAAAACACTTTGAAGAAATAAGCTCTAATCACAGCTGGAAAAATTAAAAGGACATGTCTTAAAGCTCAATTTCAACACATTATGAGACACATGCAAATTCAACCACAAAGAGGTATCAGCTCACACCACTCAGAATAACCATCAGCAAAAACTACAAAGAATAAATGCTGAAGGTGCTGGGAAGAAATACATACCCTCCACTTTAAGTGGGACGTAACCTGGAAAGAGCCACTAAGGAGAACAGAATAGAGGTGCCTTTAAAAGGTAACCATTGAGCTACCATATGATCTAGCAGACCTATGCCTAGACCTATAAACGAAGAAGAGAGAATTGGAAGGACACAGGCACGCAAATCTACATTGCATAGTATTACAATAGCCAAGATATGGAAGTAACCAAAAAGTCCACCGACAGATGGGTGGACAAAGAAGTACTGCTACCTGTACAGATGGAATAAGAGCTAGTGAAAAAATGAAACAATGCCATTTGCAGCACCATAGATGAGTCTAGAAGTAATCACGCAACTTGGAGTAAGTGAGAAAGCGAAAGACACATATCCTATCATATCACATATAGGTGTTACCTAAAAAATGATACAAACAAAGATATTTCCACAGAGAAACACTATCATAGATTCATTAAAAAAACTTATGGTTCACCAAATGGAAAGGTGTGAGGATTGGATACATTACCATATTGAGGTTAACAGAGAGATACAAACACATGTGAAATATATAATCACCAAAGACCTACGCAATACCAAGAGAAGACTACTCAACATTGTGTCATAACCTACATGGGAAAAGGATCCGAAGAATAGATATATGCATATGTGTGAAAGAACCACATCTTGCACACCTAGAACAAACAAAACATTGTAATCAAGTTTGCTGTGATAAGAAATAAAAATTAAGTTCAAAATACCAACAAGAAGTAATGAGACATAAACTTAAAGGGCTTTTTCCTCGCACATTCCATTCTAATTTACAACCTAGAACACCACTTCCAGTAAGGCTCTGTTGCCCTAGAAACCAGATTTGGTAAAGGAGAAATGCTGCCGCCTTGTGGCCGATTCCCGCAAGAGCAGCTTTTAACCCACAGCTAATGGTCACTTACCATTCACAAGGACTCAGGGCTGTAAAGGACACCTGCCCTCAAAATTGTGCTGAGGTAGGGAATGGATACAAAAAATTCAAAACAGGCCAAATTTTCAAGAAGATAGTATGAAGAGGTAAGTTTTACTCACTCTCTTTTTAAAGAAAGGAAAATGGATAAAAGCTCCACCTCAGGAAGTATTAGACTCATGCAATCTAATCTACAAAAAGTTTTCAACTCACACCAGTCGACTGACCATTGGCAAAAAGTCTACAAACAATAAATGCTGAAGAGGTTTTAGAGAACTGTGTACCCTCTAGCTGCTGGTGAGATGCAAAAGGGTTAAACGCTAATAATGAGAACAGAAAGGAGCTGCGTTGAAAAGGAAAAATTGAGGTACCATTCAATCCAGCAGGCGCACCAATGGGCCTCTCACCTGAGAAGACCAGAATGAAGAAGACCCGGGCTGCAAAAGCTGCACTGCAGCCTTATTCACCATAGACAAGACAGTGAAGCAACCAAAATGTCCATCAACAGATGAAAGGATAAAGAAGAAGTGGTCCATGTACACAATGAATACTAGCCATGGAAAACAATGAAACACTGCTCTTTGAGGCACCATAGATGATCTTGGAGATAATCACAGAACATGAGGTAAGTCGGAAAGCAGAAGTCCTATATCCTATGATATCACTTATAGGCGTTATCTAATAACTGACACAAATGAACATATTTCCACAGAGAAAGTCAATCACAGACTTATTAAAAAAAAACTATGCTTATCTAAAAGGAAAGGTGGGGGGAATGGATAAATGAAGATTAGCGTTACCATATGTATACAAATACATATTATATACATATATCAAAAAGACCGACCATATAGCAAGGAAGGTTTACGGAACACTCTGTAATAATTTACAGGGGAAGAGGATCTCTACATAAATAGGTATATAGAATATGTAGATGAACCAGAGTGTGTACACCTTGGACAAGCAACATTCTAACCATTACCCCAATTGAAAAAATTAAAACAACGAACTAGGAGTAATGAGACATAAACTTATGGGGGGTTTTCCTGGCACATTCCATTCAAATTTACAACCTAGGCAAACGACTTCCAGAACGGCTCTGCTGCCCTAGTACCCAGATTTGGGAATGGAGAAATGCTGCATCCTTGTGGCCGTTTCCCACCACAGCAGCTTTAACCCCACTGCAAAAGGTCACTAAATATTCACCAATTGCAGGTCTGTAAATGACACCTGCCCTCCAAAAAATACTGAGGTCGAAAATCGACCAAAAAATTCTAGAGTGCAACCTTCCAAAAAGAAAATTTGAAGAGGTATATTATACTCACACTTTTGTTCTTTTTTCTTTTAACAGAAAAGAAAAAGGCGTGGAAAAATGATGAATTGTAGGAATTTTTACAGACATGTAAACCCAAATTACAAACACCTATCAGCTCACACCAGTCAGAATGGCCATCAACAAATATGCTGCAAACAAGAAATGCTGACGTGATTGTGGAGAAGTGCGTACCCTCGATTCTAAGGGGGACGTGGTAAGAGCCACTAATGAAAGCACAATTGAGGTGCCTTGAAAAGGTAAACGTTGAGCTACCATACCAGTCAATCAATCATAACCACTGCTGGGTCTATCACCTGAGAAAATGAAAATCAAAAATCACAGGCTGGCAATCCTGCCCTCCAGCAATATTTACCATAGGCAACACTTGGAAGCAAGGAAAATGTCCATCAACAGAGGAATGCACCAAGAAGAAGTGGTCCATGTACACAATGGAATATTAGCCATGGAAAACACTGAAGCGCTGCTCTTTGAGGCACCACAGATGAGCCTGGAGATAATCACAAAACATGAAGTAGGTCGGAAAGCAAAAGACCTATAGCCTATATTATCACTTATGGCATTATCTAATAACTGACACAGATGAACATATTTCCAAAGAGAAAGACACTCACAGGCTTAGAAAACAAAACAAACTATGCTCATCTAAAAGGAAAGGAGGGGGGAAATTGAGAAATGAGGATTAGTGTTACTATACATATACAAATACATATTATATACATGTATCAAAAAGACCGAACATATAGCAAGGGAGGTCGATGGAACACTGTAATATTTTACATGGGAAGAGGATCTGTACATTAATAGACATACATAATGTACAAAAGGACCAGATGGTGTACACCTAGGACAAACAATATTCTAAACTTTACCCAGATTAAAAAAATTTTAAAAACCAAGATGAAGTAATGAGACATAAACTTATGGGGATTTCTCCTGGCAAATTCCATTCTAATTTATAACCTAGGACAATGACTTCCAGAAGGGCTCTGCTGCCCTAGTACCCAGATTGGGGAATGGAGAAAAGCTACCTCCTTGTGGACGTTTCCCACAACAGCAGCTTTGAACCCACTGCAAAAGGTCACTAAATTTTCACCAACTTGCAGTTCTGTAAATGACACCTGCCCTCCAAAAAATTTCTGGGGTCAAAAATCGACCAAAAAATTCAAAAGAGGGCAACCTTCGAAGAAGTCAATTTCAAGAGCTGTATTATACTTACGGTTTTTTTCTTTTAAGAGAAAAGAAAAAGGCGTAGGAATATGATGAATTTAAAAATTTTAATGTCATGCATACCCATATTACAAAAACCTATCAGCTCACAGCAATCAGAATGGCCATTAGGAAAAATGCTGCCAAAAATAAACGGTGAAGGGAGTGTGGAGAAATGCGTACCCTCGGTTGTAAGGGGGGGCATGTAAAGAGCCACTAATGAAAACACAACGTAGGTGCTTTGAAAAGGGAAACATTGAGCTACCAGTCAATCAATCACAACCACTGCTTGGCCTATCACCTGAGAAAATGAGAATCAAAAATCACAGGCTGGCAAACCTGTACGCCAGCAATATTTACCATAGCCAGCACTTGGAAGCAATGAAAATGTCCATCAACCGAGGAATGCACCAAGAAGAAGTGGTCCACGTACACAATGGAATATTACTCTAATAATAAATATAAATTGAATTAAAAACAAACAAAAGCAAGGAGACATCAACATTTGTGGGTTTATCCGGGCACATTGCACTCTAATTTATAACCGAAGAACACCACTGGCCGGTAGGTCTGTTTCCCTAGTACCAGCATGGGGAACGTAGAAAGGCTGCCGCTCTCTGGCCATTACCTGCAAAAGCAGGTTTAAAGCCTGAGCTAATGGTCACTTCATATGAACAAGTACTTCAGGGCTGTAAATGAAACCTGCCCTCAAAATGTCTTGAGGGAGATAATGGCCAAAATATTTCAAATGGTGACACATACTTTAAGAAAACACTTTGAAGAAATAAGCTCTAATCACAGCTGGAAAAATTAAAAGGACATGTCTTAAAGCTCAATTTCAACACATTATGAGACACATGCAAATTCAACCACAAAGAGGTATCAGCTCACACCACTCAGAATAACCATCAGCAAAAACTACAAAGAATAAATGCTGAAGGTGCTGGGAAGAAATACATACCCTCCACTTTAAGTGGGACGTAACCTGGAAAGAGCCACTAAGGAGAACAGAATAGAGGTGCCTTTAAAAGGTAACCATTGAGCTACCATATGATCTAGCAGACCTATGCCTAGACCTATAAACGAAGAAGAGAGAATTGGAAGGACACAGGCACGCAAATCTACATTGCATAGTATTACAATAGCCAAGATATGGAAGTAACCAAAAAGTCCACCGACAGATGGGTGGACAAAGAAGTACTGCTACCTGTACAGATGGAATAAGAGCTAGTGAAAAAATGAAACAATGCCATTTGCAGCACCATAGATGAGTCTAGAAGTAATCACGCAACTTGGAGTAAGTGAGAAAGCGAAAGACACATATCCTATCATATCACATATAGGTGTTACCTAAAAAATGATACAAACAAAGATATTTCCACAGAGAAACACTATCATAGATTCATTAAAAAAACTTATGGTTCACCAAATGGAAAGGTGTGAGGATTGGATACATTACCATATTGAGGTTAACAGAGAGATACAAACACATGTGAAATATATAATCACCAAAGACCTACGCAATACCAAGAGAAGACTACTCAACATTGTGTCATAACCTACATGGGAAAAGGATCCGAAGAATAGATATATGCATATGTGTGAAAGAACCACATCTTGCACACCTAGAACAAACAAAACATTGTAATCAAGTTTGCTGTGATAAGAAATAAAAATTAAGTTCAAAATACCAACAAGAAGTAATGAGACATAAACTTAAAGGGCTTTTTCCTCGCACATTCCATTCTAATTTACAACCTAGAACACCACTTCCAGTAAGGCTCTGTTGCCCTAGAAACCAGATTTGGTAAAGGAGAAATGCTGCCGCCTTGTGGCCGATTCCCGCAAGAGCAGCTTTTAACCCACAGCTAATGGTCACTTACCATTCACAAGGACTCAGGGCTGTAAAGGACACCTGCCCTCAAAATTGTGCTGAGGTAGGGAATGGATACAAAAAATTCAAAACAGGCCAAATTTTCAAGAAGATAGTATGAAGAGGTAAGTTTTACTCACTCTCTTTTTAAAGAAAGGAAAATGGATAAAAGCTCCACCTCAGGAAGTATTAGACTCATGCAATCTAATCTACAAAAAGTTTTCAACTCACACCAGTCGACTGACCATTGGCAAAAAGTCTACAAACAATAAATGCTGAAGAGGTTTTAGAGAACTGTGTACCCTCTAGCTGCTGGTGAGATGCAAAAGGGTTAAACGCTAATAATGAGAACAGAAAGGAGCTGCGTTGAAAAGGAAAAATTGAGGTACCATTCAATCCAGCAGGCGCACCAATGGGCCTCTCACCTGAGAAGACCAGAATGAAGAAGACCCGGGCTGCAAAAGCTGCACTGCAGCCTTATTCACCATAGACAAGACAGTGAAGCAACCAAAATGTCCATCAACAGATGAAAGGATAAAGAAGAAGTGGTCCATGTACACAATGAATACTAGCCATGGAAAACAATGAAACACTGCTCTTTGAGGCACCATAGATGATCTTGGAGATAATCACAGAACATGAGGTAAGTCGGAAAGCAGAAGTCCTATATCCTATGATATCACTTATAGGCGTTATCTAATAACTGACACAAATGAACATATTTCCACAGAGAAAGTCAATCACAGACTTATTAAAAAAAAACTATGCTTATCTAAAAGGAAAGGTGGGGGGAATGGATAAATGAAGATTAGCGTTACCATATGTATACAAATACATATTATATACATATATCAAAAAGACCGACCATATAGCAAGGAAGGTTTACGGAACACTCTGTAATAATTTACAGGGGAAGAGGATCTCTACATAAATAGGTATATAGAATATGTAGATGAACCAGAGTGTGTACACCTTGGACAAGCAACATTCTAACCATTACCCCAATTGAAAAAATTAAAACAACGAACTAGGAGTAATGAGACATAAACTTATGGGGGGTTTTCCTGGCACATTCCATTCAAATTTACAACCTAGGCAAACGACTTCCAGAACGGCTCTGCTGCCCTAGTACCCAGATTTGGGAATGGAGAAATGCTGCATCCTTGTGGCCGTTTCCCACCACAGCAGCTTTAACCCCACTGCAAAAGGTCACTAAATATTCACCAATTGCAGGTCTGTAAATGACACCTGCCCTCCAAAAAATACTGAGGTCGAAAATCGACCAAAAAATTCTAGAGTGCAACCTTCCAAAAAGAAAATTTGAAGAGGTATATTATACTCACACTTTTGTTCTTTTTTCTTTTAACAGAAAAGAAAAAGGCGTGGAAAAATGATGAATTGTAGGAATTTTTACAGACATGTAAACCCAAATTACAAACACCTATCAGCTCACACCAGTCAGAATGGCCATCAACAAATATGCTGCAAACAAGAAATGCTGACGTGATTGTGGAGAAGTGCGTACCCTCGATTCTAAGGGGGACGTGGTAAGAGCCACTAATGAAAGCACAATTGAGGTGCCTTGAAAAGGTAAACGTTGAGCTACCATACCAGTCAATCAATCATAACCACTGCTGGGTCTATCACCTGAGAAAATGAAAATCAAAAATCACAGGCTGGCAATCCTGCCCTCCAGCAATATTTACCATAGGCAACACTTGGAAGCAAGGAAAATGTCCATCAACAGAGGAATGCACCAAGAAGAAGTGGTCCATGTACACAATGGAATATTAGCCATGGAAAACACTGAAGCGCTGCTCTTTGAGGCACCACAGATGAGCCTGGAGATAATCACAAAACATGAAGTAGGTCGGAAAGCAAAAGACCTATAGCCTATATTATCACTTATGGCATTATCTAATAACTGACACAGATGAACATATTTCCAAAGAGAAAGACACTCACAGGCTTAGAAAACAAAACAAACTATGCTCATCTAAAAGGAAAGGAGGGGGGAAATTGAGAAATGAGGATTAGTGTTACTATACATATACAAATACATATTATATACATGTATCAAAAAGACCGAACATATAGCAAGGGAGGTCGATGGAACACTGTAATATTTTACATGGGAAGAGGATCTGTACATTAATAGACATACATAATGTACAAAAGGACCAGATGGTGTACACCTAGGACAAACAATATTCTAAACTTTACCCAGATTAAAAAAATTTTAAAAACCAAGAAGAAGTAATGAGACATAAACTTATGGGGATTTCTCCTGGCAAATTCCATTCTAATTTATAACCTAGGACAATGACTTCCAGAAGGGCTCTGCTGCCCTAGTACCCAGATTGGGGAATGGAGAAAAGCTACCTCCTTGTGGACGTTTCCCACAACAGCAGCTTTGAACCCACTGCAAAAGGTCACTAAATTTTCACCAACTTGCAGTTCTGTAAATGACACCTGCCCTCCAAAAAATTTCTGGGGTCAAAAATCGACCAAAAAATTCAAAAGAGGGCAACCTTCGAAGAAGTCAATTTCAAGAGCTGTATTATACTTACGGTTTTTTTCTTTTAAGAGAAAAGAAAAAGGCGTAGGAATATGATGAATTTAAAAATTTTAATGTCATGCGTACCCATATTACAAAAACCTATCAGCTCACAGCAATCAGAATGGCCATTAGGAAAAATGCTGCCAAAAATAAACGGTGAAGGGAGTGTGGAGAAATGCGTACCCTCGGTTGTAAGGGGGGGCATGTAAAGAGCCACTAATGAAAACACAACGTAGGTGCTTTGAAAAGGGAAACATTGAGCTACCAGTCAATCAATCACAACCACTGCTTGGCCTATCACCTGAGAAAATGAGAATCAAAAATCACAGGCTGGCAAACCTGTACGCCAGCAATATTTACCATAGCCAGCACTTGGAAGCAATGAAAATGTCCATCAACCGAGGAATGCACCAAGAAGAAGTGGTCCACGTACACAATGGAATATTACTCTAATAATAAATATAAATTGAATTAAAAACAAACAAAAGCAAGGAGACATCAACATTTGTGGGTTTATCCGGGCACATTGCACTCTAATTTATAACCGAAGAACACCACTGGCCGGTAGGTCTGTTTCCCTAGTACCAGCATGGGGAACGTAGAAAGGCTGCCGCTCTCTGGCCATTACCTGCAAAAGCAGGTTTAAAGCCTGAGCTAATGGTCACTTCATATGAACAAGTACTTCAGGGCTGTAAATGAAACCTGCCCTCAAAATGTCTTGAGGGAGATAATGGCCAAAATATTTCAAATGGTGACACATACTTTAAGAAAACACTTTGAAGAAATAAGCTCTAATCACAGCTGGAAAAATTAAAAGGACATGTCTTAAAGCTCAATTTCAACACATTATGAGACACATGCAAATTCAACCACAAAGAGGTATCAGCTCACACCACTCAGAATAACCATCAGCAAAAACTACAAAGAATAAATGCTGAAGGTGCTGGGAAGAAATACATACCCTCCACTTTAAGTGGGACGTAACCTGGAAAGAGCCACTAAGGAGAACAGAATAGAGGTGCCTTTAAAAGGTAACCATTGAGCTACCATATGATCTAGCAGACCTATGCCTAGACCTATAAACGAAGAAGAGAGAATTGGAAGGACACAGGCACGCAAATCTACATTGCATAGTATTACAATAGCCAAGATATGGAAGTAACCAAAAAGTCCACCGACAGATGGGTGGACAAAGAAGTACTGCTACCTGTACAGATGGAATAAGAGCTAGTGAAAAAATGAAACAATGCCATTTGCAGCACCATAGATGAGTCTAGAAGTAATCACGCAACTTGGAGTAAGTGAGAAAGCGAAAGACACATATCCTATCATATCACATATAGGTGTTACCTAAAAAATGATACAAACAAAGATATTTCCACAGAGAAACACTATCATAGATTCATTAAAAAAACTTATGGTTCCCCAAATGGAAAGGTGTGAGGATTGGATACATTACCATATTGAGGTTAACAGAGAGATACAAACACATGTGAAATATATAATCACCAAAGACCTACGCAATACCAAGAGAAGACTACTCAACATTGTGTCATAACCTACATGGGAAAAGGATCCGAAGAATAGATATATGCATATGTGTGAAAGAACCACATCTTGCACACCTAGAACAAACAAAACATTGTAATCAAGTTTGCTGTGATAAGAAATAAAAATTAAGTTCAAAATACCAACAAGAAGTAATGAGACATAAACTTAAAGGGCTTTTTCCTCGCACATTCCATTCTAATTTACAACCTAGAACACCACTTCCAGTAAGGCTCTGTTGCCCTAGAAACCAGATTTGGTAAAGGAGAAATGCTGCCGCCTTGTGGCCGATTCCCGCAAGAGCAGCTTTTAACCCACAGCTAATGGTCACTTACCATTCACAAGGACTCAGGGCTGTAAAGGACACCTGCCCTCAAAATTGTGCTGAGGTAGGGAATGGATACAAAAAATTCAAAACAGGCCAAATTTTCAAGAAGATAGTATGAAGAGGTAAGTTTTACTCACTCTCTTTTTAAAGAAAGGAAAATGGATAAAAGCTCCACCTCAGGAAGTATTAGACTCATGCAATCTAATCTACAAAAAGTTTTCAACTCACACCAGTCGACTGACCATTGGCAAAAAGTCTACAAACAATAAATGCTGAAGAGGTTTTAGAGAACTGTGTACCCTCTAGCTGCTGGTGAGATGCAAAAGGGTTAAACGCTAATAATGAGAACAGAAAGGAGCTGCGTTGAAAAGGAAAAATTGAGGTACCATTCAATCCAGCAGACGCACCAATGGGCCTCTCACCTGAGAAGACCAGAATGAAGAAGACCCGGGCTGCAAAAACTGCACTGCAGCCTTATTCACCATAGCCAAGACAGTGAAGCAACCAAAATGTCCATCAACAGATGAAAGGATAAAGAAGAAGTGGTCCATGTACACAATGAATACTAGCCATGGAAAACAATGAAACACTGCTCTTTGAGGCACCATAGATGATCTTGGAGATAATCACAGAACATGAGGTAAGTCGGAAAGCAGAAGTCCTATATCCTATGATATCACTTATAGGCGTTATCTAATAACTGACACAAATGAACATATTTCCACAGAGAAAGTCAATCACAGACTTATTAAAAAAAAACTATGCTTATCTAAAAGGAAAGGTGGGGGGAATGGATAAATGAAGATTAGCGTTACCATATGTATACAAATACATATTATATACATATATCAAAAAGACCGACCATATAGCAAGGAAGGTTTACGGAACACTCTGTAATAATTTACAGGGGAAGAGGATCTCTACATAAATAGGTATATAGAATATGTAGATGAACCAGAGTGTGTACACCTTGGACAAGCAACATTCTAACCATTACCCCAATTGAAAAAATTAAAACAACGAACTAGGAGTAATGAGACATAAACTTATGGGGGGTTTTCCTGGCACATTCCATTCAAATTTACAACCTAGGCAAATGACTTCCAGAACGGCTCTGCTGCCCTAGTACCCAGATTTGGGAATGGAGAAATGCTGCATCCTTGTGGCCGTTTCCCACCACAGCAGCTTTAACCCCACTGCAAAAGGTCACTAAATATTCACCAATTGCAGGTCTGTAAATGACACCTGCCCTCCAAAAAATACTGAGGTCGAAAATCGACCAAAAAATTCTAGAGTGCAACCTTCCAAAAAGAAAATTTGAAGAGGTATATTATACTCACACTTTTGTTCTTTTTTCTTTTAACAGAAAAGAAAAAGGCGTGGAAAAATGATGAATTGTAGGAATTTTTACAGACATGTAAACCCAAATTACAAACACCTATCAGCTCACACCAGTCAGAATGGCCATCAACAAATATGCTGCAAACAAGAAATGCTGACGTGATTGTGGAGAAGTGCGTACCCTCGATTCTAAGGGGGACGTGGTAAGAGCCACTAATGAAAGCACAATTGAGGTGCCTTGAAAAGGTAAACGTTGAGCTACCATACCAGTCAATCAATCATAACCACTGCTGGGTCTATCACCTGAGAAAATGAAAATCAAAAATCACAGGCTGGCAATCCTGCCCTCCAGCAATATTTACCATAGGCAACACTTGGAAGCAAGGAAAATGTCCATCAACAGAGGAATGCACCAAGAAGAAGTGGTCCATGTACACAATGGAATATTAGCCATGGAAAACACTGAAGCGCTGCTCTTTGAGGCACCACAGATGAGCCTGGAGATAATCACAAAACATGAAGTAGGTCGGAAAGCAAAAGACCTATAGCCTATATTATCACTTATGGCATTATCTAATAACTGACACAGATGAACATATTTCCAAAGAGAAAGACACTCACAGGCTTAGAAAACAAAACAAACTATGCTCATCTAAAAGGAAAGGAGGGGGGAAATTGAGAAATGAGGATTAGTGTTACTATACATATACAAATACATATTATATACATGTATCAAAAAGACCGAACATATAGCAAGGGAGGTCGATGGAACACTGTAATATTTTACATGGGAAGAGGATCTGTACATTAATAGACATACATAATGTACAAAAGGACCAGATGGTGTACACCTAGGACAAACAATATTCTAAACTTTACCCAGATTAAAAAAATTTTAAAAACCAAGAAGAAGTAATGAGACATAAACTTATGGGGATTTCTCCTGGCAAATTCCATTCTAATTTATAACCTAGGACAATGACTTCCAGAAGGGCTCTGCTGCCCTAGTACCCAGATTGGGGAATGGAGAAAAGCTACCTCCTTGTGGACGTTTCCCACAACAGCAGCTTTGAACCCACTGCAAAAGGTCACTAAATTTTCACCAACTTGCAGTTCTGTAAATGACACCTGCCCTCCAA
The DNA here is from genome assembly GCF_965194805.1 of Balaenoptera borealis. Classification (NCBI taxonomy): domain Eukaryota; kingdom Metazoa; phylum Chordata; class Mammalia; order Artiodactyla; family Balaenopteridae; genus Balaenoptera; species Balaenoptera borealis. The sequence goes on along the minus strand of NW_028123096.1, from coordinate 109,661 downwards.
AAAATTTCTGGGGTCAAAAATCGACCAAAAAATTCAAAAGAGGGCAACCTTCGAAGAAGTCAATTTCAAGAGCTGTATTATACTTACGGTTTTTTTCTTTTAAGAGAAAAGAAAAAGGCGTAGGAATATGATGAATTTAAAAATTTTAATGTCATGCGTACCCATATTACAAAAACCTATCAGCTCACAGCAATCAGAATGGCCATTAGGAAAAATGCTGCCAAAAATAAACGGTGAAGGGAGTGTGGAGAAATGCGTACCCTCGGTTGTAAGGGGGGGCATGTAAAGAGCCACTAATGAAAACACAACGTAGGTGCTTTGAAAAGGGAAACATTGAGCTACCAGTCAATCAATCACAACCACTGCTTGGCCTATCACCTGAGAAAATGAGAATCAAAAATCACAGGCTGGCAAACCTGTACGCCAGCAATATTTACCATAGCCAGCACTTGGAAGCAATGAAAATGTCCATCAACCGAGGAATGCACCAAGAAGAAGTGGTCCACGTACACAATGGAATATTACTCTAATAATAAATATAAATTGAATTAAAAACAAACAAAAGCAAGGAGACATCAACATTTGTGGGTTTATCCGGGCACATTGCACTCTAATTTATAACCGAAGAACACCACTGGCCGGTAGGTCTGTTTCCCTAGTACCAGCATGGGGAACGTAGAAAGGCTGCCGCTCTCTGGCCATTACCTGCAAAAGCAGGTTTAAAGCCTGAGCTAATGGTCACTTCATATGAACAAGTACTTCAGGGCTGTAAATGAAACCTGCCCTCAAAATGTCTTGAGGGAGATAATGGCCAAAATATTTCAAATGGTGACACATACTTTAAGAAAACACTTTGAAGAAATAAGCTCTAATCACAGCTGGAAAAATTAAAAGGACATGTCTTAAAGCTCAATTTCAACACATTATGAGACACATGCAAATTCAACCACAAAGAGGTATCAGCTCACACCACTCAGAATAACCATCAGCAAAAACTACAAAGAATAAATGCTGAAGGTGCTGGGAAGAAATACATACCCTCCACTTTAAGTGGGACGTAACCTGGAAAGAGCCACTAAGGAGAACAGAATAGAGGTGCCTTTAAAAGGTAACCATTGAGCTACCATATGATCTAGCAGACCTATGCCTAGACCTATAAACGAAGAAGAGAGAATTGGAAGGACACAGGCACGCAAATCTACATTGCATAGTATTACAATAGCCAAGATATGGAAGTAACCAAAAAGTCCACCGACAGATGGGTGGACAAAGAAGTACTGCTACCTGTACAGATGGAATAAGAGCTAGTGAAAAAATGAAACAATGCCATTTGCAGCACCATAGATGAGTCTAGAAGTAATCACGCAACTTGGAGTAAGTGAGAAAGCGAAAGACACATATCCTATCATATCACATATAGGTGTTACCTAAAAAATGATACAAACAAAGATATTTCCACAGAGAAACACTATCATAGATTCATTAAAAAAACTTATGGTTCCCCAAATGGAAAGGTGTGAGGATTGGATACATTACCATATTGAGGTTAACAGAGAGATACAAACACATGTGAAATATATAATCACCAAAGACCTACGCAATACCAAGAGAAGACTACTCAACATTGTGTCATAACCTACATGGGAAAAGGATCCGAAGAATAGATATATGCATATGTGTGAAAGAACCACATCTTGCACACCTAGAACAAACAAAACATTGTAATCAAGTTTGCTGTGATAAGAAATAAAAATTAAGTTCAAAATACCAACAAGAAGTAATGAGACATAAACTTAAAGGGCTTTTTCCTCGCACATTCCATTCTAATTTACAACCTAGAACACCACTTCCAGTAAGGCTCTGTTGCCCTAGAAACCAGATTTGGTAAAGGAGAAATGCTGCCGCCTTGTGGCCGATTCCCGCAAGAGCAGCTTTTAACCCACAGCTAATGGTCACTTACCATTCACAAGGACTCAGGGCTGTAAAGGACACCTGCCCTCAAAATTGTGCTGAGGTAGGGAATGGATACAAAAAATTCGAAACAGGCCAAATTTTCAAGAAGATAGTATGAAGAGGTAAGTTTTACTCACTCTCTTTTTAAAGAAAGGAAAATGGATAAAAGCTCCACCTCAGGAAGTATTAGACTCATGCAATCTAATCTACAAAAAGTTTTCAACTCACACCAGTCGACTGACCATTGGCAAAAAGTCTACAAACAATAAATGCTGAAGAGGTTTTAGAGAACTGTGTACCCTCTAGCTGCTGGTGAGATGCAAAAGGGTTAAACGCTAATAATGAGAACAGAAAGGAGCTGCGTTGAAAAGGAAAAATTGAGGTACCATTCAATCCAGCAGAGGCACCAATGGGCCTCTCACCTGAGAAGACCAGAATGAAGAAGACCCGGGCTGCAAAAGCTGCACTGCAGCCTTATTCACCATAGCCAAGACAGTGAAGCAACCAAAATGTCCATCAACAGATGAAAGGATAAAGAAGAAGTGGTCCATGTACACAATGAATACTAGCCATGGAAAACAATGAAACACTGCTCTTTGAGGCACCATAGATGATCTTGGAGATAATCACAGAACATGAGGTAAGTCGGAAAGCAGAAGTCCTATATCCTATGATATCACTTATAGGCGTTATCTAATAACTGACACAAATGAACATATTTCCACAGAGAAAGTCAATCACAGACTTATTAAAAAAAAACTATGCTTATCTAAAAGGAAAGGTGGGGGGAATGGATAAATGAAGATTAGCGTTACCATATGTATACAAATACATATTATATACATATATCAAAAAGACCGACCATATAGCAAGGAAGGTTTACGGAACACTCTGTAATAATTTACAGGGGAAGAGGATCTCTACATAAATAGGTATATAGAATATGTAGATGAACCAGAGTGTGTACACCTTGGACAAGCAACATTCTAACCATTACCCCAATTGAAAAAATTAAAACAACGAACTAGGAGTAATGAGACATAAACTTATGGGGGGTTTTCCTGGCACATTCCATTCAAATTTACAACCTAGGCAAACGACTTCCAGAACGGCTCTGCTGCCCTAGTACCCAGATTTGGGAATGGAGAAATGCTGCATCCTTGTGGCCGTTTCCCACCACAGCAGCTTTAACCCCACTGCAAAAGGTCACTAAATATTCACCAATTGCAGGTCTGTAAATGACACCTGCCCTCCAAAAAATACTGAGGTCGAAAATCGACCAAAAAATTCTAGAGTGCAACCTTCCAAAAAGAAAATTTGAAGAGGTATATTATACTCACACTTTTGTTCTTTTTTCTTTTAACAGAAAAGAAAAAGGCGTGGAAAAATGATGAATTGTAGGAATTTTTACAGACATGTAAACCCAAATTACAAACACCTATCAGCTCACACCAGTCAGAATGGCCATCAACAAATATGCTGCAAACAAGAAATGCTGACGTGATTGTGGAGAAGTGCGTACCCTCGATTCTAAGGGGGACGTGGTAAGAGCCACTAATGAAAGCACAATTGAGGTGCCTTGAAAAGGTAAACGTTGAGCTACCATACCAGTCAATCAATCATAACCACTGCTGGGTCTATCACCTGAGAAAATGAAAATCAAAAATCACAGGCTGGCAATCCTGCCCTCCAGCAATATTTACCATAGGCAACACTTGGAAGCAAGGAAAATGTCCATCAACAGAGGAATGCACCAAGAAGAAGTGGTCCATGTACACAATGGAATATTAGCCATGGAAAACACTGAAGCGCTGCTCTTTGAGGCACCACAGATGAGCCTGGAGATAATCACAAAACATGAAGTAGGTCGGAAAGCAAAAGACCTATAGCCTATATTATCACTTATGGCATTATCTAATAACTGACACAGATGAACATATTTCCAAAGAGAAAGACACTCACAGGCTTAGAAAACAAAACAAACTATGCTCATCTAAAAGGAAAGGAGGGGGGAAATTGAGAAATGAGGATTAGTGTTACTATACATATACAAATACATATTATATACATGTATCAAAAAGACCGAACATATAGCAAGGGAGGTCGATGGAACACTGTAATATTTTACATGGGAAGAGGATCTGTACATTAATAGACATACATAATGTACAAAAGGACCAGATGGTGTACACCTAGGACAAACAATATTCTAAACTTTACCCAGATTAAAAAAAATTTAAAAACCAAGATGAAGTAATGAGACATAAACTTATGGGGATTTCTCCTGGCAAATTCCATTCTAATTTATAACCTAGGACAATGACTTCCAGAAGGGCTCTGCTGCCCTAGTACCCAGATTGGGGAATGGAGAAAAGCTACCTCCTTGTGGACGTTTCCCACAACAGCAGCTTTGAACCCACTGCAAAAGGTCACTAAATTTTCACCAACTTGCAGTTCTGTAAATGACACCTGCCCTCCAAAAAATTTCTGGGGTCAAAAATCGACCAAAAAATTCAAAAGAGGGCAACCTTCGAAGAAGTCAATTTCAAGAGCTGTATTATACTTACGGTTTTTTTCTTTTAAGAGAAAAGAAAAAGGCGTAGGAATATGATGAATTTAAAAATTTTAATGTCATGCGTACCCATATTACAAAAACCTATCAGCTCACAGCAATCAGAATGGCCATTAGGAAAAATGCTGCCAAAAATAAACGGTGAAGGGAGTGTGGAGAAATGCGTACCCTCGGTTGTAAGGGGGGGCATGTAAAGAGCCACTAATGAAAACACAACGTAGGTGCTTTGAAAAGGGAAACATTGAGCTACCAGTCAATCAATCACAACCACTGCTTGGCCTATCACCTGAGAAAATGAGAATCAAAAATCACAGGCTGGCAAACCTGTACGCCAGCAATATTTACCATAGCCAGCACTTGGAAGCAATGAAAATGTCCATCAACCGAGGAATGCACCAAGAAGAAGTGGTCCACGTACACAATGGAATATTACTCTAATAATAAATATAAATTGAATTAAAAACAAACAAAAGCAAGGAGACATCAACATTTGTGGGTTTATCCGGGCACATTGCACTCTAATTTATAACCGAAGAACACCACTGGCCGGTAGGTCTGTTTCCCTAGTACCAGCATGGGGAACGTAGAAAGGCTGCCGCTCTCTGGCCATTACCTGCAAAAGCAGGTTTAAAGCCTGAGCTAATGGTCACTTCATATGAACAAGTACTTCAGGGCTGTAAATGAAACCTGCCCTCAAAATGTCTTGAGGGAGATAATGGCCAAAATATTTCAAATGGTGACACATACTTTAAGAAAACACTTTGAAGAAATAAGCTCTAATCACAGCTGGAAAAATTAAAAGGACATGTCTTAAAGCTCAATTTCAACACATTATGAGACACATGCAAATTCAACCACAAAGAGGTATCAGCTCACACCACTCAGAATAACCATCAGCAAAAACTACAAAGAATAAATGCTGAAGGTGCTGGGAAGAAATACATACCCTCCACTTTAAGTGGGACGTAACCTGGAAAGAGCCACTAAGGAGAACAGAATAGAGGTGCCTTTAAAAGGTAACCATTGAGCTACCATATGATCTAGCAGACCTATGCCTAGACCTATAAACGAAGAAGAGAGAATTGGAAGGACACAGGCACGCAAATCTACATTGCATAGTATTACAATAGCCAAGATATGGAAGTAACCAAAAAGTCCACCGACAGATGGGTGGACAAAGAAGTACTGCTACCTGTACAGATGGAATAAGAGCTAGTGAAAAAATGAAACAATGCCATTTGCAGCACCATAGATGAGTCTAGAAGTAATCACGCAACTTGGAGTAAGTGAGAAAGCGAAAGACACATATCCTATCATATCACATATAGGTGTTACCTAAAAAATGATACAAACAAAAGATATTTCCACAGAGAAACACTATCATAGATTCATTAAAAAAACTTATGGTTCACCAAATGGAAAGGTGTGAGGATTGGATACATTACCATATTGAGGTTAACAGAGAGATACAAACACATGTGAAATATATAATCACCAAAGACCTACGCAATACCAAGAGAAGACTACTCAACATTGTGTCATAACCTACATGGGAAAAGGATCCGAAGAATAGATATATGCATATGTGTGAAAGAACCACATCTTGCACACCTAGAACAAACAAAACATTGTAATCAAGTTTGCTGTGATAAGAAATAAAAATTAAGTTCAAAATACCAACAAGAAGTAATGAGACATAAACTTAAAGGGCTTTTTCCTCGCACATTCCATTCTAATTTACAACCTAGAACACCACTTCCAGTAAGGCTCTGTTGCCCTAGAAACCAGATTTGGTAAAGGAGGAATGCTGCCGCCTTGTGGCCGATTCCCGCAAGAGCAGCTTTTAACCCACAGCTAATGGTCACTTACCATTCACAAGGACTCAGGGCTGTAAAGGACACCTGCCCTCAAAATTGTGCTGAGGTAGGGAATGGATACAAAAAATTCAAAACAGGCCAAATTTTCAAGAAGATAGTATGAAGAGGTAAGTTTTACTCACTCTCTTTTTAAAGAAAGGAAAATGGATAAAAGCTCCACCTCAGGAAGTATTAGACTCATGCAATCTAATCTACAAAAAGTTTTCAACTCACACCAGTCGACTGACCATTGGCAAAAAGTCTACAAACAATAAATGCTGAAGAGGTTTTAGAGAACTGTGTACCCTCTAGCTGCTGGTGAGATGCAAAAGGGTTAAACGCTAATAATGAGAACAGAAAGGAGCTGCGTTGAAAAGGAAAAATTGAGGTACCATTCAATCCAGCAGGCGCACCAATGGGCCTCTCACCTGAGAAGACCAGAATGAAGAAGACCCGGGCTGCAAAAGCTGCACTGCAGCCTTATTCACCATAGACAAGACAGTGAAGCAACCAAAATGTCCATCAACAGATGAAAGGATAAAGAAGAAGTGGTCCATGTACACAATGAATACTAGCCATGGAAAACAATGAAACACTGCTCTTTGAGGCACCATAGATGATCTTGGAGATAATCACAGAACATGAGGTAAGTCGGAAAGCAGAAGTCCTATATCCTATGATATCACTTATAGGCGTTATCTAATAACTGACACAAATGAACATATTTCCACAGAGAAAGTCAATCACAGACTTATTAAAAAAAAACTATGCTTATCTAAAAGGAAAGGTGGGGGGAATGGATAAATGAAGATTAGCGTTACCATATGTATACAAATACATATTATATACATATATCAAAAAGACCGACCATATAGCAAGGAAGGTTTACGGAACACTCTGTAATAATTTACAGGGGAAGAGGATCTCTACATAAATAGGTATATAGAATATGTAGATGAACCAGAGTGTGTACACCTTGGACAAGCAACATTCTAACCATTACCCCAATTGAAAAAATTAAAACAACGAACTAGGAGTAATGAGACATAAACTTATGGGGGGTTTTCCTGGCACATTCCATTCAAATTTACAACCTAGGCAAACGACTTCCAGAACGGCTCTGCTGCCCTAGTACCCAGATTTGGGAATGGAGAAATGCTGCATCCTTGTGGCCGTTTCCCACCACAGCAGCTTTAACCCCACTGCAAAAGGTCACTAAATATTCACCAATTGCAGGTCTGTAAATGACACCTGCCCTCCAAAAAATACTGAGGTCGAAAATCGACCAAAAAATTCTAGAGTGCAACCTTCCAAAAAGAAAATTTGAAGAGGTATATTATACTCACACTTTTGTTCTTTTTTCTTTTAACAGAAAAGAAAAAGGCGTGGAAAAATGATGAATTGTAGGAATTTTTACAGACATGTAAACCCAAATTACAAACACCTATCAGCTCACACCAGTCAGAATGGCCATCAACAAATATGCTGCAAACAAGAAATGCTGACGTGATTGTGGAGAAGTGCGTACCCTCGATTCTAAGGGGGACGTGGTAAGAGCCACTAATGAAAGCACAATTGAGGTGCCTTGAAAAGGTAAACGTTGAGCTACCATACCAGTCAATCAATCATAACCACTGCTGGGTCTATCACCTGAGAAAATGAAAATCAAAAATCACAGGCTGGCAATCCTGCCCTCCAGCAATATTTACCATAGGCAACACTTGGAAGCAAGGAAAATGTCCATCAACAGAGGAATGCACCAAGAAGAAGTGGTCCATGTACACAATGGAATATTAGCCATGGAAAACACTGAAGCGCTGCTCTTTGAGGCACCACAGATGAGCCTGGAGATAATCACAAAACATGAAGTAGGTCGGAAAGCAAAAGACCTATAGCCTATATTATCACTTATGGCATTATCTAATAACTGACACAGATGAACATATTTCCAAAGAGAAAGACACTCACAGGCTTAGAAAACAAAACAAACTATGCTCATCTAAAAGGAAAGGAGGGGGGAAATTGAGAAATGAGGATTAGTGTTACTATACATATACAAATACATATTATATACATGTATCAAAAAGACCGAACATATAGCAAGGGAGGTCGATGGAACACTGTAATATTTTACATGGGAAGAGGATCTGTACATTAATAGACATACATAATGTACAAAAGGACCAGATGGTGTACACCTAGGACAAACAATATTCTAAACTTTACCCAGATTAAAAAAAATTTAAAAACCAAGATGAAGTAATGAGACATAAACTTATGGGGATTTCTCCTGGCAAATTCCATTCTAATTTATAACCTAGGACAATGACTTCCAGAAGGGCTCTGCTGCCCTAGTACCCAGATTGGGGAATGGAGAAAAGCTACCTCCTTGTGGACGTTTCCCACAACAGCAGCTTTGAACCCACTGCAAAAGGTCACTAAATTTTCACCAACTTGCAGTTCTGTAAATGACACCTGCCCTCCAAAAAATTTCTGGGGTCAAAAATCGACCAAAAAATTCAAAAGAGGGCAACCTTCGAAGAAGTCAATTTCAAGAGCTGTATTATACTTACGGTTTTTTTCTTTTAAGAGAAAAGAAAAAGGCGTAGGAATATGATGAATTTAAAAATTTTAATGTCATGCGTACCCATATTACAAAAACCTATCAGCTCACAGCAATCAGAATGGCCATTAGGAAAAATGCTGCCAAAAATAAACGGTGAAGGGAGTGTGGAGAAATGCGTACCCTCGGTTGTAAGGGGGGGCATGTAAAGAGCCACTAATGAAAACACAACGTAGGTGCTTTGAAAAGGGAAACATTGAGCTACCAGTCAATCAATCACAACCACTGCTTGGCCTATCACCTGAGAAAATGAGAATCAAAAATCACAGGCTGGCAAACCTGTACGCCAGCAATATTTACCATAGCCAGCACTTGGAAGCAATGAAAATGTCCATCAACCGAGGAATGCACCAAGAAGAAGTGGTCCACGTACACAATGGAATATTACTCTAATAATAAATATAAATTGAATTAAAAACAAACAAAAGCAAGGAGACATCAACATTTGTGGGTTTATCCGGGCACATTGCACTCTAATTTATAACCGAAGAACACCACTGGCCGGTAGGTCTGTTTCCCTAGTACCAGCATGGGGAACGTAGAAAGGCTGCCGCTCTCTGGCCATTACCTGCAAAAGCAGGTTTAAAGCCTGAGCTAATGGTCACTTCATATGAACAAGTACTTCAGGGCTGTAAATGAAACCTGCCCTCAAAATGTCTTGAGGGAGATAATGGCCAAAATATTTCAAATGGTGACACATACTTTAAGAAAACACTTTGAAGAAATAAGCTCTAATCACAGCTGGAAAAATTAAAAGGACATGTCTTAAAGCTCAATTTCAACACATTATGAGACACATGCAAATTCAACCACAAAGAGGTATCAGCTCACACCACTCAGAATAACCATCAGCAAAAACTACAAAGAATAAATGCTGAAGGTGCTGGGAAGAAATACATACCCTCCACTTTAAGTGGGACGTAACCTGGAAAGAGCCACTAAGGAGAACAGAATAGAGGTGCCTTTAAAAGGTAACCATTGAGCTACCATATGATCTAGCAGACCTATGCCTAGACCTATAAACGAAGAAGAGAGAATTGGAAGGACACAGGCACGCAAATCTACATTGCATAGTATTACAATAGCCAAGATATGGAAGTAACCAAAAAGTCCACCGACAGATGGGTGGACAAAGAAGTACTGCTACCTGTACAGATGGAATAAGAGCTAGTGAAAAAATGAAACAATGCCATTTGCAGCACCATAGATGAGTCTAGAAGTAATCACGCAACTTGGAGTAAGTGAGAAAGCGAAAGACACATATCCTATCATATCACATATAGGTGTTACCTAAAAAATGATACAAACAAAAGATATTTCCACAGAGAAACACTATCATAGATTCATTAAAAAAACTTATGGTTCACCAAATGGAAAGGTGTGAGGATTGGATACATTACCATATTGAGGTTAACAGAGAGATACAAACACATGTGAAATATATAATCACCAAAGACCTACGCAATACCAAGAGAAGACTACTCAACATTGTGTCATAACCTACATGGGAAAAGGATCCGAAGAATAGATATATGCATATGTGTGAAAGAACCACATCTTGCACACCTAGAACAAACAAAACATTGTAATCAAGTTTGCTGTGATAAGAAATAAAAATTAAGTTCAAAATACCAACAAGAAGTAATGAGACATAAACTTAAAGGGCTTTTTCCTCGCACATTCCATTCTAATTTACAACCTAGAACACCACTTCCAGTAAGGCTCTGTTGCCCTAGAAACCAGATTTGGTAAAGGAGGAATGCTGCCGCCTTGTGGCCGATTCCCGCAAGAGCAGCTTTTAACCCACAGCTAATGGTCACTTACCATTCACAAGGACTCAGGGCTGTAAAGGACACCTGCCCTCAAAATTGTGCTGAGGTAGGGAATGGATACAAAAAATTCAAAACAGGCCAAATTTTCAAGAAGATAGTATGAAGAGGTAAGTTTTACTCACTCTCTTTTTAAAGAAAGGAAAATGGATAAAAGCTCCACCTCAGGAAGTATTAGACTCATGCAATCTAATCTACAAAAAGTTTTCAACTCACACCAGTCGACTGACCATTGGCAAAAAGTCTACAAACAATAAATGCTGAAGAGGTTTTAGAGAACTGTGTACCCTCTAGCTGCTGGTGAGATGCAAAAGGGTTAAACGCTAATAATGAGAACAGAAAGGAGCTGCGTTGAAAAGGAAAAATTGAGGTACCATTCAATCCAGCAGGCGCACCAATGGGCCTCTCACCTGAGAAGACCAGAATGAAGAAGACCCGGGCTGCAAAAGCTGCACTGCAGCCTTATTCACCATAGACAAGACAGTGAAGCAACCAAAATGTCCATCAACAGATGAAAGGATAAAGAAGAAGTGGTCCATGTACACAATGAATACTAGCCATGGAAAACAATGAAACACTGCTCTTTGAGGCACCATAGATGATCTTGGAGATAATCACAGAACATGAGGTAAGTCGGAAAGCAGAAGTCCTATATCCTATGATATCACTTATAGGCGTTATCTAATAACTGACACAAATGAACATATTTCCACAGAGAAAGTCAATCACAGACTTATTAAAAAAAAACTATGCTTATCTAAAAGGAAAGGTGGGGGGAATGGATAAATGAAGATTAGCGTTACCATATGTATACAAATACATATTATATACATATATCAAAAAGACCGACCATATAGCAAGGAAGGTTTACGGAACACTCTGTAATAATTTACAGGGGAAGAGGATCTCTACATAAATAGGTATATAGAATATGTAGATGAACCAGAGTGTGTACACCTTGGACAAGCAACATTCTAACCATTACCCCAATTGAAAAAATTAAAACAACGAACTAGGAGTAATGAGACATAAACTTATGGGGGGTTTTCCTGGCACATTCCATTCAAATTTACAACCTAGGCAAACGACTTCCAGAACGGCTCTGCTGCCCTAGTACCCAGATTTGGGAATGGAGAAATGCTGCATCCTTGTGGCCGTTTCCCACCACAGCAGCTTTAACCCCACTGCAAAAGGTCACTAAATATTCACCAATTGCAGGTCTGTAAATGACACCTGCCCTCCAAAAAATACTGAGGTCGAAAATCGACCAAAAAATTCTAGAGTGCAACCTTCCAAAAAGAAAATTTGAAGAGGTATATTATACTCACACTTTTGTTCTTTTTTCTTTTAACAGAAAAGAAAAAGGCGTGGAAAAATGATGAATTGTAGGAATTTTTACAGACATGTAAACCCAAATTACAAACACCTATCAGCTCACACCAGTCAGAATGGCCATCAACAAATATGCTGCAAACAAGAAATGCTGACGTGATTGTGGAGAAGTGCGTACCCTCGATTCTAAGGGGGACGTGGTAAGAGCCACTAATGAAAGCACAATTGAGGTGCCTTGAAAAGGTAAACGTTGAGCTACCATACCAGTCAATCAATCATAACCACTGCTGGGTCTATCACCTGAGAAAATGAAAATCAAAAATCACAGGCTGGCAATCCTGCCCTCCAGCAATATTTACCATAGGCAACACTTGGAAGCAAGGAAAATGTCCATCAACAGAGGAATGCACCAAGAAGAAGTGGTCCATGTACACAATGGAATATTAGCCATGGAAAACACTGAAGCGCTGCTCTTTGAGGCACCACAGATGAGCCTGGAGATAATCACAAAACATGAAGTAGGTCGGAAAGCAAAAGACCTATAGCCTATATTATCACTTATGGCATTATCTAATAACTGACACAGATGAACATATTTCCAAAGAGAAAGACACTCACAGGCTTAGAAAACAAAACAAACTATGCTCATCTAAAAGGAAAGGAGGGGGGAAATTGAGAAATGAGGATTAGTGTTACTATACATATACAAATACATATTATATACATGTATCAAAAAGACCGAACATATAGCAAGGGAGGTCGATGGAACACTGTAATATTTTACATGGGAAGAGGATCTGTACATTAATAGACATACATAATGTACAAAAGGACCAGATGGTGTACACCTAGGACAAACAATATTCTAAACTTTACCCAGATTAAAAAAAATTTAAAAACCAAGATGAAGTAATGAGACATAAACTTATGGGGATTTCTCCTGGCAAATTCCATTCTAATTTATAACCTAGGACAATGACTTCCAGAAGGGCTCTGCTGCCCTAGTACCCAGATTGGGGAATGGAGAAAAGCTACCTCCTTGTGGACGTTTCCCACAACAGCAGCTTTGAACCCACTGCAAAAGGTCACTAAATTTTCACCAACTTGCAGTTCTGTAAATGACACCTGCCCTCCAAAAAATTTCTGGGGTCAAAAATCGACCAAAAAATTCAAAAGAGGGCAACCTTCGAAGAAGTCAATTTCAAGAGCTGTATTATACTTACGGTTTTTTTCTTTTAAGAGAAAAGAAAAAGGCGTAGGAATATGATGAATTTAAAAATTTTAATGTCATGCGTACCCATATTACAAAAACCTATCAGCTCACAGCAATCAGAATGGCCATTAGGAAAAATGCTGCCAAAAATAAACGGTGAAGGGAGTGTGGAGAAATGCGTACCCTCGGTTGTAAGGGGGGGCATGTAAAGAGCCACTAATGAAAACACAACGTAGGTGCTTTGAAAAGGGAAACATTGAGCTACCAGTCAATCAATCACAACCACTGCTTGGCCTATCACCTGAGAAAATGAGAATCAAAAATCACAGGCTGGCAAACCTGTACGCCAGCAATATTTACCATAGCCAGCACTTGGAAGCAATGAAAATGTCCATCAACCGAGGAATGCACCAAGAAGAAGTGGTCCACGTACACAATGGAATATTACTCTAATAATAAATATAAATTGAATTAAAAACAAACAAAAGCAAGGAGACATCAACATTTGTGGGTTTATCCGGGCACATTGCACTCTAATTTATAACCGAAGAACACCACTGGCCGGTAGGTCTGTTTCCCTAGTACCAGCATGGGGAACGTAGAAAGGCTGCCGCTCTCTGGCCATTACCTGCAAAAGCAGGTTTAAAGCCTGAGCTAATGGTCACTTCATATGAACAAGTACTTCAGGGCTGTAAATGAAACCTGCCCTCAAAATGTCTTGAGGGAGATAATGGCCAAAATATTTCAAATGGTGACACATACTTTAAGAAAACACTTTGAAGAAATAAGCTCTAATCACAGCTGGAAAAATTAAAAGGACATGTCTTAAAGCTCAATTTCAACACATTATGAGACACATGCAAATTCAACCACAAAGAGGTATCAGCTCACACCACTCAGAATAACCATCAGCAAAAACTACAAAGAATAAATGCTGAAGGTGCTGGGAAGAAATACATACCCTCCACTTTAAGTGGGACGTAACCTGGAAAGAGCCACTAAGGAGAACAGAATAGAGGTGCCTTTAAAAGGTAACCATTGAGCTACCATATGATCTAGCAGACCTATGCCTAGACCTATAAACGAAGAAGAGAGAATTGGAAGGACACAGGCACGCAAATCTACATTGCATAGTATTACAATAGCCAAGATATGGAAGTAACCAAAAAGTCCACCGACAGATGGGTGGACAAAGAAGTACTGCTACCTGTACAGATGGAATAAGAGCTAGTGAAAAAATGAAACAATGCCATTTGCAGCACCATAGATGAGTCTAGAAGTAATCACGCAACTTGGAGTAAGTGAGAAAGCGAAAGACACATATCCTATCATATCACATATAGGTGTTACCTAAAAAATGATACAAACAAAAGATATTTCCACAGAGAAACACTATCATAGATTCATTAAAAAAACTTATGGTTCACCAAATGGAAAGGTGTGAGGATTGGATACATTACCATATTGAGGTTAACAGAGAGATACAAACACATGTGAAATATATAATCACCAAAGACCTACGCAATACCAAGAGAAGACTACTCAACATTGTGTCATAACCTACATGGGAAAAGGATCCGAAGAATAGATATATGCATATGTGTGAAAGAACCACATCTTGCACACCTAGAACAAACAAAACATTGTAATCAAGTTTGCTGTGATAAGAAATAAAAATTAAGTTCAAAATACCAACAAGAAGTAATGAGACATAAACTTAAAGGGCTTTTTCCTCGCACATTCCATTCTAATTTACAACCTAGAACACCACTTCCAGTAAGGCTCTGTTGCCCTAGAAACCAGATTTGGTAAAGGAGAAATGCTGCCGCCTTGTGGCCGATTCCCGCAAGAGCAGCTTTTAACCCACAGCTAATGGTCACTTACCATTCACAAGGACTCAGGGCTGTAAAGGACACCTGCCCTCAAAATTGTGCTGAGGTAGGGAATGGATACAAAAAATTCGAAACAGGCCAAATTTTCAAGACGATAGTATGAAGAGGTAAGTTTTACTCACTCTCTTTTTAAAGAAAGGAAAATGGATAAAAGCTCCACCTCAGGAAGTATTAGACTCATGCAATCTAATCTACAAAAAGTTTTCAACTCACACCAGTCGACTGACCATTGGCAAAAAGTCTACAAACAATAAATGCTGAAGAGGTTTTAGAGAACTGTGTACCCTCTAGCTGCTGGTGAGATGCAAAAGGGTTAAACGCTAATAATGAGAACAGAAAGGAGCTGCGTTGAAAAGGAAAAATTGAGGTACCATTCAATCCAGCAGGCGCACCAATGGGCCTCTCACCTGAGAAGACCAGAATGAAGAAGACCCGGGCTGCAAAAGCTGCACTGCAGCCTTATTCACCATAGACAAGACAGTGAAGCAACCAAAATGTCCATCAACAGATGAAAGGATAAAGAAGAAGTGGTCCATGTACACAATGAATACTAGCCATGGAAAACAATGAAACACTGCTCTTTGAGGCACCATAGATGATCTTGGAGATAATCACAGAACATGAGGTAAGTCGGAAAGCAGAAGTCCTATATCCTATGATATCACTTATAGGCGTTATCTAATAACTGACACAAATGAACATATTTCCACAGAGAAAGTCAATCACAGACTTATTAAAAAAAAACTATGCTTATCTAAAAGGAAAGGTGGGGGGAATGGATAAATGAAGATTAGCGTTACCATATGTATACAAATACATATTATATACATATATCAAAAAGACCGACCATATAGCAAGGAAGGTTTACGGAACACTCTGTAATAATTTACAGGGGAAGAGGATCTCTACATAAATAGGTATATAGAATATGTAGATGAACCAGAGTGTGTACACCTTGGACAAGCAACATTCTAACCATTACCCCAATTGAAAAAATTAAAACAACGAACTAGGAGTAATGAGACATAAACTTATGGGGGGTTTTCCTGGCACATTCCATTCAAATTTACAACCTAGGCAAACGACTTCCAGAACGGCTCTGCTGCCCTAGTACCCAGATTTGGGAATGGAGAAATGCTGCATCCTTGTGGCCGTTTCCCACCACAGCAGCTTTAACCCCACTGCAAAAGGTCACTAAATATTCACCAATTGCAGGTCTGTAAATGACACCTGCCCTCCAAAAAATACTGAGGTCGAAAATCGACCAAAAAATTCTAGAGTGCAACCTTCCAAAAAGAAAATTTGAAGAGGTATATTATACTCACACTTTTGTTCTTTTTTCTTTTAACAGAAAAGAAAAAGGCGTGGAAAAATGATGAATTGTAGGAATTTTTACAGACATGTAAACCCAAATTACAAACACCTATCAGCTCACACCAGTCAGAATGGCCATCAACAAATATGCTGCAAACAAGAAATGCTGACGTGATTGTGGAGAAGTGCGTACCCTCGATTCTAAGGGGGACGTGGTAAGAGCCACTAATGAAAGCACAATTGAGGTGCCTTGAAAAGGTAAACGTTGAGCTACCATACCAGTCAATCAATCATAACCACTGCTGGGTCTATCACCTGAGAAAATGAAAATCAAAAATCACAGGCTGGCAATCCTGCCCTCCAGCAATATTTACCATAGGCAACACTTGGAAGCAAGGAAAATGTCCATCAACAGAGGAATGCACCAAGAAGAAGTGGTCCATGTACACAATGGAATATTAGCCATGGAAAACACTGAAGCGCTGCTCTTTGAGGCACCACAGATGAGCCTGGAGATAATCACAAAACATGAAGTAGGTCGGAAAGCAAAAGACCTATAGCCTATATTATCACTTATGGCATTATCTAATAACTGACACAGATGAACATATTTCCAAAGAGAAAGACACTCACAGGCTTAGAAAACAAAACAAACTATGCTCATCTAAAAGGAAAGGAGGGGGGAAATTGAGAAATGAGGATTAGTGTTACTATACATATACAAATACATATTATATACATGTATCAAAAAGACCGAACATATAGCAAGGGAGGTCGATGGAACACTGTAATATTTTACATGGGAAGAGGATCTGTACATTAATAGACATACATAATGTACAAAAGGACCAGATGGTGTACACCTAGGACAAACAATATTCTAAACTTTACCCAGATTAAAAAAAATTTAAAAACCAAGATGAAGTAATGAGACATAAACTTATGGGGATTTCTCCTGGCAAATTCCATTCTAATTTATAACCTAGGACAATGACTTCCAGAAGGGCTCTGCTGCCCTAGTACCCAGATTGGGGAATGGAGAAAAGCTACCTCCTTGTGGACGTTTCCCACAACAGCAGCTTTGAACCCACTGCAAAAGGTCACTAAATTTTCACCAACTTGCAGTTCTGTAAATGACACCTGCCCTCCAAAAAATTTCTGGGGTCAAAAATCGACCAAAAAATTCAAAAGAGGGCAACCTTCGAAGAAGTCAATTTCAAGAGCTGTATTATACTTACGGTTTTTTTCTTTTAAGAGAAAAGAAAAAGGCGTAGGAATATGATGAATTTAAAAGTTTTAATGTCATGCGTACCCATATTACAAAAACCTATCAGCTCACAGCAATCAGAATGGCCATTAGGAAAAATGCTGCCAAAAATAAACGGTGAAGGGAGTGTGGAGAAATGCGTACCCTCGGTTGTAAGGGGGGGCATGTAAAGAGCCACTAATGAAAACACAACGTAGGTGCTTTGAAAAGGGAAACATTGAGCTACCAGTCAATCAATCACAACCACTGCTTGGCCTATCACCTGAGAAAATGAGAATCAAAAATCACAGGCTGGCAAACCTGTACGCCAGCAATATTTACCATAGCCAGCACTTGGAAGCAATGAAAATGTCCATCAACCGAGGAATGCACCAAGAAGAAGTGGTCCACGTACACAATGGAATATTACTCTAATAATAAATATAAATTGAATTAAAAACAAACAAAAGCAAGGAGACATCAACATTTGTGGGTTTATCCGGGCACATTGCACTCTAATTTATAACCGAACAACACCACTGGCCGGTAGGTCTGTTTCCCTAGTACCAGCATGGGGAACGTAGAAAGGCTGCCGCTCTCTGGCCATTACCTGCAAAAGCAGGTTTAAAGCCTGAGCTAATGGTCACTTCATATGAACAAGTACTTCAGGGCTGTAAATGAAACCTGCCCTCAAAATGTCTTGAGGGAGATAATGGCCAAAATATTTCAAATGGTGACACATACTTTAAGAAAACACTTTGAAGAAATAAGCTCTAATCACAGCTGGAAAAATTAAAAGGACATGTCTTAAAGCTCAATTTCAACACATTATGAGACACATGCAAATTCAACCACAAAGAGGTATCAGCTCACACCACTCAGAATAACCATCAGCAAAAACTACAAAGAATAAATGCTGAAGGTGCTGGGAAGAAATACATACCCTCCACTTTAAGTGGGACGTAACCTGGAAAGAGCCACTAAGGAGAACAGAATAGAGGTGCCTTTAAAAGGTAACCATTGAGCTACCATATGATCTAGCAGACCTATGCCTAGACCTATAAACGAAGAAGAGAGAATTGGAAGGACACAGGCACGCAAATCTACATTGCATAGTATTACAATAGCCAAGATATGGAAGTAACCAAAAAGTCCACCGACAGATGGGTGGACAAAGAAGTACTGCTACCTGTACAGATGGAATAAGAGCTAGTGAAAAAATGAAACAATGCCATTTGCAGCACCATAGATGAGTCTAGAAGTAATCACGCAACTTGGAGTAAGTGAGAAAGCGAAAGACACATATCCTATCATATCACATATAGGTGTTACCTAAAAAATGATACAAACAAAAGATATTTCCACAGAGAAACACTATCATAGATTCATTAAAAAAACTTATGGTTCACCAAATGGAAAGGTGTGAGGATTGGATACATTACCATATTGAGGTTAACAGAGAGATACAAACACATGTGAAATATATAATCACCAAAGACCTACGCAATACCAAGAGAAGACTACTCAACATTGTGTCATAACCTACATGGGAAAAGGATCCGAAGAATAGATATATGCATATGTGTGAAAGAACCACATCTTGCACACCTAGAACAAACAAAACATTGTAATCAAGTTTGCTGTGATAAGAAATAAAAATTAAGTTCAAAATACCAACAAGAAGTAATGAGACATAAACTTAAAGGGCTTTTTCCTCGCACATTCCATTCTAATTTACAACCTAGAACACCACTTCCAGTAAGGCTCTGTTGCCCTAGAAACCAGATTTGGTAAAGGAGAAATGCTGCCGCCTTGTGGCCGATTCCCGCAAGAGCAGCTTTTAACCCACAGCTAATGGTCACTTACCATTCACAAGGACTCAGGGCTGTAAAGGACACCTGCCCTCAAAATTGTGCTGAGGTAGGGAATGGATACAAAAAATTCGAAACAGGCCAAATTTTCAAGAAGATAGTATGAAGAGGTAAGTTTTACTCACTCTCTTTTTAAAGAAAGGAAAATGGATAAAAGCTCCACCTCAGGAAGTATTAGACTCATGCAATCTAATCTACAAAAAGTTTTCAACTCACACCAGTCGACTGACCATTGGCAAAAAGTCTACAAACAATAAATGCTGAAGAGGTTTTAGAGAACTGTGTACCCTCTAGCTGCTGGTGAGATGCAAAAGGGTTAAACGCTAATAATGAGAACAGAAAGGAGCTGCGTTGAAAAGGAAAAATTGAGGTACCATTCAATCCAGCAGGCGCACCAATGGGCCTCTCACCTGAGAAGACCAGAATGAAGAAGACCCGGGCTGCAAAAGCTGCACTGCAGCCTTATTCACCATAGCCAAGACAGTGAAGCAACCAAAATGTCCATCAACAGATGAAAGGATAAAGAAGAAGTGGTCCATGTACACAATGAATACTAGCCATGGAAAACAATGAAACACTGCTCTTTGAGGCACCATAGATGATCTTGGAGATAATCACAGAACATGAGGTAAGTCGGAAAGCAGAAGTCCTATAACCTATGATATCACTTATAGGCGTTATCTAATAACTGACACAAATGAACATATTTCCACAGAGAAAGTCAATCACAGACTTATTAAAAAAAAACTATGCTTACCTAAAAGGAAAGGTGGGGGGAATGGATAAATGAAGATTAGCGTTACCATATGTATACAAATACATATTATATACATATATCAAAAAGACCGACCATATAGCAAGGAAGGTTTACGGAACACTCTGTAATAATTTACAGGGGAAGAGGATCTCTACATAAATAGGTATATAGAATATGTAGATGAACCAGAGTGTGTACACCTTGGACAAGCAACATTCTAACCATTACCCCAATTGAAAAAATTAAAACAACGAACTAGGAGTAATGAGACATAAACTTATGGGGGGTTTTCCTGGCACATTCCATTCAAATTTACAACCTAGGCAAACGACTTCCAGAACGGCTCTGCTGCCCTAGTACCCAGATTTGGGAATGGAGAAATGCTGCATCCTTGTGGCCGTTTCCCACCACAGCAGCTTTAACCCCACTGCAAAAGGTCACTAAATATTCACCAATTGCAGGTCTGTAAATGACACCTGCCCTCCAAAAAATACTGAGGTCGAAAATCGACCAAAAAATTCTAGAGTGCAACCTTCCAAAAAGAAAATTTGAAGAGGTATATTATACTCACACTTTTGTTCTTTTTTCTTTTAACAGAAAAGAAAAAGGCGTGGAAAAATGATGAATTGTAGGAATTTTTACAGACATGTAAACCCAAATTACAAACACCTATCAGCTCACACCAGTCAGAATGGCCATCAACAAATATGCTGCAAACAAGAAATGCTGACGTGATTGTGGAGAAGTGCGTACCCTCGATTCTAAGGGGGACGTGGTAAGAGCCACTAATGAAAGCACAATTGAGGTGCCTTGAAAAGGTAAACGTTGAGCTACCATACCAGTCAATCAATCATAACCACTGCTGGGTCTATCACCTGAGAAAATGAAAATCACAAATCACAGGCTGGCAATCCTGCCCTCCAGCAATATTTACCATAGGCAACACTTGGAAGCAAGGAAAATGTCCATCAACAGAGGAATGCACCAAGAAGAAGTGGTCCATGTACACAATGGAATATTAGCCATGGAAAACACTGAAGCGCTGCTCTTTGAGGCACCACAGATGAGCCTGGAGATAATCACAAAACATGAAGTAGGTCGGAAAGCAAAAGACCTATAGCCTATATTATCACTTATGGCATTATCTAATAACTGACACAGATGAACATATTTCCAAAGAGAAAGACACTCACAGGCTTAGAAAACAAAACAAACTATGCTCATCTAAAAGGAAAGGAGGGGGGAAATTGAGAAATGAGGATTAGTGTTACTATACATATACAAATACATATTATATACATGTATCAAAAAGACCGAACATATAGCAAGGGAGGTCGATGGAACACTGTAATATTTTACATGGGAAGAGGATCTGTACATTAATAGACATACATAATGTACAAAAGGACCAGATGGTGTACACCTAGGACAAACAATATTCTAAACTTTACCCAGATTAAAAAAAATTTAAAAACCAAGATGAAGTAATGAGACATAAACTTATGGGGATTTCTCCTGGCAAATTCCATTCTAATTTATAACCTAGGACAATGACTTCCAGAAGGGCTCTGCTGCCCTAGTACCCAGATTGGGGAATGGAGAAAAGCTACCTCCTTGTGGACGTTTCCCACAACAGCAGCTTTGAACCCACTGCAAAAGGTCACTAAATTTTCACCAACTTGCAGTTCTGTAAATGACACCTGCCCTCCAAAAAATTTCTGGGGTCAAAAATCGACCAAAAAATTCAAAAGAGGGCAACCTTCGAAGAAGTCAATTTCAAGAGCTGTATTATACTTACGGTTTTTTTCTTTTAAGAGAAAAGAAAAAGGCGTAGGAATATGATGAATTTAAAAATTTTAATGTCATGCGTACCCATATTACAAAAACCTATCAGCTCACAGCAATCAGAATGGCCATTAGGAAAAATGCTGCCAAAAATAAACGGTGAAGGGAGTGTGGAGAAATGCGTACCCTCGGTTGTAAGGGGGGGCATGTAAAGAGCCACTAATGAAAACACAACGTAGGTGCTTTGAAAAGGGAAACATTGAGCTACCAGTCAATCAATCACAACCACTGCTTGGCCTATCACCTGAGAAAATGAGAATCAAAAATCACAGGCTGGCAAACCTGTACGCCAGCAATATTTACCATAGCCAGCACTTGGAAGCAATGAAAATGTCCATCAACCGAGGAATGCACCAAGAAGAAGTGGTCCACGTACACAATGGAATATTACTCTAATAATAAATATAAATTGAATTAAAAACAAACAAAAGCAAGGAGACATCAACATTTGTGGGTTTATCCGGGCACATTGCACTCTAATTTATAACCGAAGAACACCACTGGCCGGTAGGTCTGTTTCCCTAGTACCAGCATGGGGAACGTAGAAAGGCTGCCGCTCTCTGGCCATTACCTGCAAAAGCAGGTTTAAAGCCTGAGCTAATGGTCACTTCATATGAACAAGTACTTCAGGGCTGTAAATGAAACCTGCCCTCAAAATGTCTTGAGGGAGATAATGGCCAAAATATTTCAAATGGTGACACATACTTTAAGAAAACACTTTGAAGAAATAAGCTCTAATCACAGCTGGAAAAATTAAAAGGACATGTCTTAAAGCTCAATTTCAACACATTATGAGACACATGCAAATTCAACCACAAAGAGGTATCAGCTCACACCACTCAGAATAACCATCAGCAAAAACTACAAAGAATAAATGCTGAAGGTGCTGGGAAGAAATACATACCCTCCACTTTAAGTGGGACGTAACCTGGAAAGAGCCACTAAGGAGAACAGAATAGAGGTGCCTTTAAAAGGTAACCATTGAGCTACCATATGATCTAGCAGACCTATGCCTAGACCTATAAACGAAGAAGAGAGAATTGGAAGGACACAGGCACGCAAATCTACATTGCATAGTATTACAATAGCCAAGATATGGAAGTAACCAAAAAGTCCACCGACAGATGGGTGGACAAAGAAGTACTGCTACCTGTACAGATGGAATAAGAGCTAGTGAAAAAATGAAACAATGCCATTTGCAGCACCATAGATGAGTCTAGAAGTAATCACGCAACTTGGAGTAAGTGAGAAAGCGAAAGACACATATCCTATCATATCACATATAGGTGTTACCTAAAAAATGATACAAACAAAAGATATTTCCACAGAGAAACACTATCATAGATTCATTAAAAAAACTTATGGTTCACCAAATGGAAAGGTGTGAGGATTGGATACATTACCATATTGAGGTTAACAGAGAGATACAAACACATGTGAAATATATAATCACCAAAGACCTACGCAATACCAAGAGAAGACTACTCAACATTGTGTCATAACCTACATGGGAAAAGGATCCGAAGAATAGATATATGCATATGTGTGAAAGAACCACATCTTGCACACCTAGAACAAACAAAACATTGTAATCAAGTTTGCTGTGATAAGAAATAAAAATTAAGTTCAAAATACCAACAAGAAGTAATGAGACATAAACTTAAAGGGCTTTTTCCTCGCACATTCCATTCTAATTTACAACCTAGAACACCACTTCCAGTAAGGCTCTGTTGCCCTAGAAACCAGATTTGGTAAAGGAGAAATGCTGCCGCCTTGTGGCCGATTCCCGCAAGAGCAGCTTTTAACCCACAGCTAATGGTCACTTACCATTCACAAGGACTCAGGGCTGTAAAGGACACCTGCCCTCAAAATTGTGCTGAGGTAGGGAATGGATACAAAAAATTCAAAACAGGCCAAATTTTCAAGAAGATAGTATGAAGAGGTAAGTTTTACTCACTCTCTTTTTAAAGAAAGGAAAATGGATAAAAGCTCCACCTCAGGAAGTATTAGACTCATGCAATCTAATCTACAAAAAGTTTTCAACTCACACCAGTCGACTGACCATTGGCAAAAAGTCTACAAACAATAAATGCTGAAGAGGTTTTAGAGAACTGTGTACCCTCTAGCTGCTGGTGAGATGCAAAAGGGTTAAACGCTAATAATGAGAACAGAAAGGAGCTGCGTTGAAAAGGAAAAATTGAGGTACCATTCAATCCAGCAGGCGCACCAATGGGCCTCTCACCTGAGAAGACCAGAATGAAGAAGACCCGGGCTGCAAAAGCTGCACTGCAGCCTTATTCACCATAGCCAAGACAGTGAAGCAACCAAAATGTCCATCAACAGATGAAAGGATAAAGAAGAAGTGGTCCATGTACACAATGAATACTAGCCATGGAAAACAATGAAACACTGCTCTTTGAGGCACCATAGATGATCTTGGAGATAATCACAGAACATGAGGTAAGTCGGAAAGCAGAAGTCCTATAACCTATGATATCACTTATAGGCGTTATCTAATAACTGACACAAATGAACATATTTCCACAGAGAAAGTCAATCACAGACTTATTAAAAAAAAACTATGCTTACCTAAAAGGAAAGGTGGGGGGAATGGATAAATGAAGATTAGCGTTACCATATGTATACAAATACATATTATATACATATATCAAAAAGACCGACCATATAGCAAGGAAGGTTTACGGAACACTCTGTAATAATTTACAGGGGAAGAGGATCTCTACATAAATAGGTATATAGAATATGTAGATGAACCAGAGTGTGTACACCTTGGACAAGCAACATTCTAACCATTACCCCAATTGAAAAAATTAAAACAACGAACTAGGAGTAATGAGACATAAACTTATGGGGGGTTTTCCTGGCACATTCCATTCAAATTTACAACCTAGGCAAACGACTTCCAGAACGGCTCTGCTGCCCTAGTACCCAGATTTGGGAATGGAGAAATGCTGCATCCTTGTGGCCGTTTCCCACCACAGCAGCTTTAAACCCACTGCAAAAGGTCACTAAATATTCACCAATTGCAGGTCTGTAAATGACACCTGCCCTCCAAAAAATACTGAGGTCGAAAATCGACCAAAAAATTCTAGAGTGCAACCTTCCAAAAAGAAAATTTGAAGAGGTATATTATACTCACACTTTTGTTCTTTTTTCTTTTAACAGAAAAGAAAAAGGCGTGGAAAAATGATGAATTGTAGGAATTTTTACAGACATGTAAACCCAAATTACAAACACCTATCAGCTCACACCAGTCAGAATGGCCATCAACAAATATGCTGCAAACAAGAAATGCTGACGTGATTGTGGAGAAGTGCGTACCCTCGATTCTAAGGGGGACGTGGTAAGAGCCACTAATGAAAGCACAATTGAGGTGCCTTGAAAAGGTAAACGTTGAGCTACCATACCAGTCAATCAATCATAACCACTGCTGGGTCTATCACCTGAGAAAATGAAAATCAAAAATCACAGGCTGGCAATCCTGCCCTCCAGCAATATTTACCATAGGCAACACTTGGAAGCAAGGAAAATGTCCATCAACAGAGGAATGCACCAAGAAGAAGTGGTCCATGTACACAATGGAATATTCGCCATGGAAAACACTGAAGCGCTGCTCTTTGAGGCACCACAGATGAGCCTGGAGATAATCACAAAACATGAAGTAGGTCGGAAAGCAAAAGACCTATAGCCTATATTATCACTTATGGCATTATCTAATAACTGACACAGATGAACATATTTCCAAAGAGAAAGACACTCACAGGCTTAGAAAACAAAACAAACTATGCTCATCTAAAAGGAAAGGAGGGGGGAAATTGAGAAATGAGGATTAGTGTTACTATACATATACAAATACATATTATATACATGTATCAAAAAGACCGAACATATAGCAAGGGAGGTCGATGGAACACTGTAATATTTTACATGGGAAGAGGATCTGTACATTAATAGACATACATAATGTACAAAAGGACCAGATGGTGTACACCCAGGACAAACAATATTCTAAACTTTACCCAGATTAAAAAAATTTTAAAAACCAAGATGAAGTAATGAGACATAAACTTATGGGGATTTCTCCTGGCAAATTCCATTCTAATTTATAACCTAGGACAATGACTTCCAGAAGGGCTCTGCTGCCCTAGTACCCAGATTGGGGAATGGAGAAAAGCTACCTCCTTGTGGACGTTTCCCACAACAGCAGCTTTGAACCCACTGCAAAAGGTCACTAAATTTTCACCAACTTGCAGTTCTGTAAATGACACCTGCCCTCCAAAAAATTTCTGGGGTCAAAAATCGACCAAAAAATTCAAAAGAGGGCAACCTTCGAAGAAGTCAATTTCAAGAGCTGTATTATACTTACGGTTTTTTTCTTTTAAGAGAAAAGAAAAAGGCGTAGGAATATGATGAATTTAAAAATTTTAATGTCATGCGTACCCATATTACAAAAACCTATCAGCTCACAGCAATCAGAATGGCCATTAGGAAAAATGCTGCCAAAAATAAACGGTGAAGGGAGTGTGGAGAAATGCGTACCCTCGGTTGTAAGGGGGGGCATGTAAAGAGCCACTAATGAAAACACAACGTAGGTGCTTTGAAAAGGGAAACATTGAGCTACCAGTCAATCAATCACAACCACTGCTTGGCCTATCACCTGAGAAAATGAGAATCAAAAATCACAGGCTGGCAAACCTGTACGCCAGCAATATTTACCATAGCCAGCACTTGGAAGCAATGAAAATGTCCATCAACCGAGGAATGCACCAAGAAGAAGTGGTCCACGTACACAATGGAATATTACTCTAATAATAAATATAAATTAAATTAAAAACAAACAAAAGCAAGGAGACATCAACATTTGTGGGTTTATCCGGGCACATTGCACTCTAATTTATAACCGAAGAACACCACTGGCCGGTAGGTCTGTTTCCCTAGTACCAGCATGGGGAACGTAGAAAGGCTGCCGCTCTCTGGCCATTACCTGCAAAAGCAGGTTTAAAGCCTGAGCTAATGGTCACTTCATATGAACAAGTACTTCAGGGCTGTAAATGAAACCTGCCCTCAAAATGTCTTGAGGGAGATAATGGCCAAAATATTTCAAATGGTGACACATACTTTAAGAAAACACTTTGAAGAAATAAGCTCTAATCACAGCTGGAAAAATTAAAAGGACATGTCTTAAAGCTCAATTTCAACACATTATGAGACACATGCAAATTCAACCACAAAGAGGTATCAGCTCACACCACTCAGAATAACCATCAGCAAAAACTACAAAGAATAAATGCTGAAGGTGCTGGGAAGAAATACATACCCTCCACTTTAAGTGGGACGTAACCTGGAAAGAGCCACTAAGGAGAACAGAATAGAGGTGCCTTTAAAAGGTAACCATTGAGCTACCATATGATCTAGCAGACCTATGCCTAGACCTATAAACGAAGAAGAGAGAATTGGAAGGACACAGGCACGCAAATCTACATTGCATAGTATTACAATAGCCAAGATATGGAAGTAACCAAAAAGTCCACCGACAGATGGGTGGACAAAGAAGTACTGCTACCTGTACAGATGGAATAAGAGCTAGTGAAAAAATGAAACAATGCCATTTGCAGCACCATAGATGAGTCTAGAAGTAATCACGCAACTTGGAGTAAGTGAGAAAGCGAAAGACACATATCCTATCATATCACATATAGGTGTTACCTAAAAAATGATACAAACAGAAGATATTTCCACAGAGAAACACTATCATAGATTCATTAAAAAAACTTATGGTTCACCAAATGGAAAGGTGTGAGGATTGGATACATTACCATATTGAGGTTAACAGAGAGATACAAACACATGTGAAATATATAATCACCAAAGACCTACGCAATACCAAGAGAAGACTACTCAACATTGTGTCATAACCTACATGGGAAAAGGATCCGAAGAATAGATATATGCATATGTGTGAAAGAACCACATCTTGCACACCTAGAACAAACAAAACATTGTAATCAAGTTTGCTGTGATAAGAAATAAAAATTAAGTTCAAAATACCAACAAGAAGTAATGAGACATAAACTTAAAGGGCTTTTTCCTCGCACATTCCATTCTAATTTACAACCTAGAACACCACTTCCAGTAAGGCTCTGTTGCCCTAGAAACCAGATTTGGTAAAGGAGAAATGCTGCCGCCTTGTGGCCGATTCCCGCAAGAGCAGCTTTTAACCCACAGCTAATGGTCACTTACCATTCACAAGGACTCAGGGCTGTAAAGGACACCTGCCCTCAAAATTGTGCTGAGGTAGGGAATGGATACAAAAAATTCAAAACAGGCCAAATTTTCAAGAAGATAGTATGAAGAGGTAAGTTTTACTCACTCTCTTTTTAAAGAAAGGAAAATGGATAAAAGCTCCACCTCAGGAAGTATTAGACTCATGCAATCTAATCTACAAAAAGTTTTCAACTCACACCAGTCGACTGACCATTGGCAAAAAGTCTACAAACAATAAATGCTGAAGAGGTTTTAGAGAACTGTGTACCCTCTAGCTGCTGGTGAGATGCAAAAGGGTTAAACGCTAATAATGAGAACAGAAAGGAGCTGCGTTGAAAAGGAAAAATTGAGGTACCATTCAATCCAGCAGGCGCACCAATGGGCCTCTCGCCTGAGAAGACCAGAATGAAGAAGACCCGGGCTGCAAAAGCTGCACTGCAGCCTTATTCACCATAGCCAAGACAGTGAAGCAACCAAAATGTCCATCAACAGATGAAAGGATAAAGAAGAAGTGGTCCATGTACACAATGAATACTAGCCATGGAAAACAATGAAACACTGCTCTTTGAGGCACCATAGATGATCTTGGAGATAATCACAGAACATGAGGTAAGTCGGAAAGCAGAAGTCCTATAACCTATGATATCACTTATAGGCGTTATCTAATAACTGACACAAATGAACATATTTCCACAGAGAAAGTCAATCACAGACTTATTAAAAAAAAACTATGCTTACCTAAAAGGAAAGGTGGGGGGAATGGATAAATGAAGATTAGCGTTACCATATGTATACAAATACATATTATATACATATATCAAAAAGACCGACCATATAGCAAGGAAGGTTTACGGAACACTCTGTAATAATTTACAGGGGAAGAGGATCTCTACATAAATAGGTATATAGAATATGTAGATGAACCAGAGTGTGTACACCTTGGACAAGCAACATTCTAACCATTACCCCAATTGAAAAAATTAAAACAACGAACTAGGAGTAATGAGACATAAACTTATGGGGGGTTTTCCTGGCACATTCCATTCAAATTTACAACCTAGGCAAACGACTTCCAGAACGGCTCTGCTGCCCTAGTACCCAGATTTGGGAATGGAGAAATGCTGCATCCTTGTGGCCGTTTCCCACCACAGCAGCTTTAACCCCACTGCAAAAGGTCACTAAATATTCACCAATTGCAGGTCTGTAAATGACACCTGCCCTCCAAAAAATACTGAGGTCGAAAATCGACCAAAAAATTCTAGAGTGCAACCTTCCAAAAAGAAAATTTGAAGAGGTATATTATACTCACACTTTTGTTCTTTTTTCTTTTAACAGAAAAGAAAAAGGCGTGGAAAAATGATGAATTGTAGGAATTTTTACAGACATGTAAACCCAAATTACAAACACCTATCAGCTCACACCAGTCAGAATGGCCATCAACAAATATGCTGCAAACAAGAAATGCTGACGTGATTGTGGAGAAGTGCGTACCCTCGATTCTAAGGGGGACGTGGTAAGAGCCACTAATGAAAGCACAATTGAGGTGCCTTGAAAAGGTAAACGTTGAGCTACCATACCAGTCAATCAATCATAACCACTGCTGGGTCTATCACCTGAGAAAATGAAAATCAAAAATCACAGGCTGGCAATCCTGCCCTCCAGCAATATTTACCATAGGCAACACTTGGAAGCAAGGAAAATGTCCATCAACAGAGGAATGCACCAAGAAGAAGTGGTCCATGTACACAATGGAATATTCGCCATGGAAAACACTGAAGCGCTGCTCTTTGAGGCACCACAGATGAGCCTGGAGATAATCACAAAACATGAAGTAGGTCGGAAAGCAAAAGACCTATAGCCTATATTATCACTTATGGCATTATCTAATAACTGACACAGATGAACATATTTCCAAAGAGAAAGACACTCACAGGCTTAGAAAACAAAACAAACTATGCTCATCTAAAAGGAAAGGAGGGGGGAAATTGAGAAATGAGGATTAGTGTTACTATACATATACAAATACATATTATATACATGTATCAAAAAGACCGAACATATAGCAAGGGAGGTCGATGGAACACTGTAATATTTTACATGGGAAGAGGATCTGTACATTAATAGACATACATAATGTACAAAAGGACCAGATGGTGTACACCCAGGACAAACAATATTCTAAACTTTACCCAGATTAAAAAAATTTTAAAAACCAAGATGAAGTAATGAGACATAAACTTATGGGGATTTCTCCTGGCAAATTCCATTCTAATTTATAACCTAGGACAATGACTTCCAGAAGGGCTCTGCTGCCCTAGTACCCAGATTGGGGAATGGAGAAAAGCTACCTCCTTGTGGACGTTTCCCACAACAGCAGCTTTGAACCCACTGCAAAAGGTCACTAAATTTTCACCAACTTGCAGTTCTGTAAATGACACCTGCCCTCCAAAAAATTTCTGGGGTCAAAAATCGACCAAAAAATTCAAAAGAGGGCAACCTTCGAAGAAGTCAATTTCAAGAGCTGTATTATACTTACGGTTTTTTTCTTTTAAGAGAAAAGAAAAAGGCGTAGGAATATGATGAATTTAAAAATTTTAATGTCATGCGTACCCATATTACAAAAACCTATCAGCTCACAGCAATCAGAATGGCCATTAGGAAAAATGCTGCCAAAAATAAACGGTGAAGGGAGTGTGGAGAAATGCGTACCCTCGGTTGTAAGGGGGGGCATGTAAAGAGCCACTAATGAAAACACAACGTAGGTGCTTTGAAAAGGGAAACATTGAGCTACCAGTCAATCAATCACAACCACTGCTTGGCCTATCACCTGAGAAAATGAGAATCAAAAATCACAGGCTGGCAAACCTGTACGCCAGCAATATTTACCATAGCCAGCACTTGGAAGCAATGAAAATGTCCATCAACCGAGGAATGCACCAAGAAGAAGTGGTCCACGTACACAATGGAATATTACTCTAATAATAAATATAAATTAAATTAAAAACAAACAAAAGCAAGGAGACATCAACATTTGTGGGTTTATCCGGGCACATTGCACTCTAATTTATAACCGAAGAACACCACTGGCCGGTAGGTCTGTTTCCCTAGTACCAGCATGGGGAACGTAGAAAGGCTGCCGCTCTCTGGCCATTACCTGCAAAAGCAGGTTTAAAGCCTGAGCTAATGGTCACTTCATATGAACAAGTACTTCAGGGCTGTAAATGAAACCTGCCCTCAAAATGTCTTGAGGGAGATAATGGCCAAAATATTTCAAATGGTGACACATACTTTAAGAAAACACTTTGAAGAAATAAGCTCTAATCACAGCTGGAAAAATTAAAAGGACATGTCTTAAAGCTCAATTTCAACACATTATGAGACACATGCAAATTCAACCACAAAGAGGTATCAGCTCACACCACTCAGAATAACCATCAGCAAAAACTACAAAGAATAAATGCTGAAGGTGCTGGGAAGAAATACATACCCTCCACTTTAAGTGGGACGTAACCTGGAAAGAGCCACTAAGGAGAACAGAATAGAGGTGCCTTTAAAAGGTAACCATTGAGCTACCATATGATCTAGCAGACCTATGCCTAGACCTATAAACGAAGAAGAGAGAATTGGAAGGACACAGGCACGCAAATCTACATTGCATAGTATTACAATAGCCAAGATATGGAAGTAACCAAAAAGTCCACCGACAGATGGGTGGACAAAGAAGTACTGCTACCTGTACAGATGGAATAAGAGCTAGTGAAAAAATGAAACAATGCCATTTGCAGCACCATAGATGAGTCTAGAAGTAATCACGCAACTTGGAGTAAGTGAGAAAGCGAAAGACACATATCCTATCATATCACATATAGGTGTTACCTAAAAAATGATACAAACAGAAGATATTTCCACAGAGAAACACTATCATAGATTCATTAAAAAAACTTATGGTTCACCAAATGGAAAGGTGTGAGGATTGGATACATTACCATATTGAGGTTAACAGAGAGATACAAACACATGTGAAATATATAATCACCAAAGACCTACGCAATACCAAGAGAAGACTACTCAACATTGTGTCATAACCTACATGGGAAAAGGATCCGAAGAATAGATATATGCATATGTGTGAAAGAACCACATCTTGCACACCTAGAACAAACAAAACATTGTAATCAAGTTTGCTGTGATAAGAAATAAAAATTAAGTTCAAAATACCAACAAGAAGTAATGAGACATAAACTTAAAGGGCTTTTTCCTCGCACATTCCATTCTAATTTACAACCTAGAACACCACTTCCAGTAAGGCTCTGTTGCCCTAGAAACCAGATTTGGTAAAGGAGAAATGCTGCCGCCTTGTGGCCGATTCCCGCAAGAGCAGCTTTTAACCCACAGCTAATGGTCACTTACCATTCACAAGGACTCAGGGCTGTAAAGGACACCTGCCCTCAAAATTGTGCTGAGGTAGGGAATGGATACAAAAAATTCAAAACAGGCCAAATTTTCAAGAAGATAGTATGAAGAGGTAAGTTTTACTCACTCTCTTTTTAAAGAAAGGAAAATGGATAAAAGCTCCACCTCAGGAAGTATTAGACTCATGCAATCTAATCTACAAAAAGTTTTCAACTCACACCAGTCGACTGACCATTGGCAAAAAGTCTACAAACAATAAATGCTGAAGAGGTTTTAGAGAACTGTGTACCCTCTAGCTGCTGGTGAGATGCAAAAGGGTTAAACGCTAATAATGAGAACAGAAAGGAGCTGCGTTGAAAAGGAAAAATTGAGGTACCATTCAATCCAGCAGGCGCACCAATGGGCCTCTCGCCTGAGAAGACCAGAATGAAGAAGACCCGGGCTGCAAAAGCTGCACTGCAGCCTTATTCACCATAGCCAAGACAGTGAAGCAACCAAAATGTCCATCAACAGATGAAAGGATAAAGAAGAAGTGGTCCATGTACACAATGAATACTAGCCATGGAAAACAATGAAACACTGCTCTTTGAGGCACCATAGATGATCTTGGAGATAATCACAGAACATGAGGTAAGTCGGAAAGCAGAAGTCCTATAACCTATGATATCACTTATAGGCGTTATCTAATAACTGACACAAATGAACATATTTCCACAGAGAAAGTCAATCACAGACTTATTAAAAAAAAACTATGCTTACCTAAAAGGAAAGGTGGGGGGAATGGATAAATGAAGATTAGCGTTACCATATGTATACAAATACATATTATATACATATATCAAAAAGACCGACCATATAGCAAGGAAGGTTTACGGAACACTCTGTAATAATTTACAGGGGAAGAGGATCTCTACATAAATAGGTATATAGAATATGTAGATGAACCAGAGTGTGTACACCTTGGACAAGCAACATTCTAACCATTACCCCAATTGAAAAAATTAAAACAACGAACTAGGAGTAATGAGACATAAACTTATGGGGGGTTTTCCTGGCACATTCCATTCAAATTTACAACCTAGGCAAACGACTTCCAGAACGGCTCTGCTGCCCTAGTACCCAGATTTGGGAATGGAGAAATGCTGCATCCTTGTGGCCGTTTCCCACCACAGCAGCTTTAACCCCACTGCAAAAGGTCACTAAATATTCACCAATTGCAGGTCTGTAAATGACACCTGCCCTCCAAAAAATACTGAGGTCGAAAATCGACCAAAAAATTCTAGAGTGCAACCTTCCAAAAAGAAAATTTGAAGAGGTATATTATACTCACACTTTTGTTCTTTTTTCTTTTAACAGAAAAGAAAAAGGCGTGGAAAAATGATGAATTGTAGGAATTTTTACAGACATGTAAACCCAAATTACAAACACCTATCAGCTCACACCAGTCAGAATGGCCATCAACAAATATGCTGCAAACAAGAAATGCTGACGTGATTGTGGAGAAGTGCGTACCCTCGATTCTAAGGGGGACGTGGTAAGAGCCACTAATGAAAGCACAATTGAGGTGCCTTGAAAAGGTAAACGTTGAGCTACCATACCAGTCAATCAATCATAACCACTGCTGGGTCTATCACCTGAGAAAATGAAAATCAAAAATCACAGGCTGGCAATCCTGCCCTCCAGCAATATTTACCATAGGCAACACTTGGAAGCAAGGAAAATGTCCATCAACAGAGGAATGCACCAAGAAGAAGTGGTCCATGTACACAATGGAATATTCGCCATGGAAAACACTGAAGCGCTGCTCTTTGAGGCACCACAGATGAGCCTGGAGATAATCACAAAACATGAAGTAGGTCGGAAAGCAAAAGACCTATAGCCTATATTATCACTTATGGCATTATCTAATAACTGACACAGATGAACATATTTCCAAAGAGAAAGACACTCACAGGCTTAGAAAACAAAACAAACTATGCTCATCTAAAAGGAAAGGAGGGGGGAAATTGAGAAATGAGGATTAGTGTTACTATACATATACAAATACATATTATATACATGTATCAAAAAGACCGAACATATAGCAAGGGAGGTCGATGGAACACTGTAATATTTTACATGGGAAGAGGATCTGTACATTAATAGACATACATAATGTACAAAAGGACCAGATGGTGTACACCCAGGACAAACAATATTCTAAACTTTACCCAGATTAAAAAAATTTTAAAAACCAAGATGAAGTAATGAGACATAAACTTATGGGGATTTCTCCTGGCAAATTCCATTCTAATTTATAACCTAGGACAATGACTTCCAGAAGGGCTCTGCTGCCCTAGTACCCAGATTGGGGAATGGAGAAAAGCTACCTCCTTGTGGACGTTTCCCACAACAGCAGCTTTGAACCCACTGCAAAAGGTCACTAAATTTTCACCAACTTGCAGTTCTGTAAATGACACCTGCCCTCCAAAAAATTTCTGGGGTCAAAAATCGACCAAAAAATTCAAAAGAGGGCAACCTTCGAAGAAGTCAATTTCAAGAGCTGTATTATACTTACGGTTTTTTTCTTTTAAGAGAAAAGAAAAAGGCGTAGGAATATGATGAATTTAAAAATTTTAATGTCATGCGTACCCATATTACAAAAACCTATCAGCTCACAGCAATCAGAATGGCCATTAGGAAAAATGCTGCCAAAAATAAACGGTGAAGGGAGTGTGGAGAAATGCGTACCCTCGGTTGTAAGGGGGGGCATGTAAAGAGCCACTAATGAAAACACAACGTAGGTGCTTTGAAAAGGGAAACATTGAGCTACCAGTCAATCAATCACAACCACTGCTTGGCCTATCACCTGAGAAAATGAGAATCAAAAATCACAGGCTGGCAAACCTGTACGCCAGCAATATTTACCATAGCCAGCACTTGGAAGCAATGAAAATGTCCATCAACCGAGGAATGCACCAAGAAGAAGTGGTCCACGTACACAATGGAATATTACTCTAATAATAAATATAAATTAAATTAAAAACAAACAAAAGCAAGGAGACATCAACATTTGTGGGTTTATCCGGGCACATTGCACTCTAATTTATAACCGAAGAACACCACTGGCCGGTAGGTCTGTTTCCCTAGTACCAGCATGGGGAACGTAGAAAGGCTGCCGCTCTCTGGCCATTACCTGCAAAAGCAGGTTTAAAGCCTGAGCTAATGGTCACTTCATATGAACAAGTACTTCAGGGCTGTAAATGAAACCTGCCCTCAAAATGTCTTGAGGGAGATAATGGCCAAAATATTTCAAATGGTGACACATACTTTAAGAAAACACTTTGAAGAAATAAGCTCTAATCACAGCTGGAAAAATTAAAAGGACATGTCTTAAAGCTCAATTTCAACACATTATGAGACACATGCAAATTCAACCACAAAGAGGTATCAGCTCACACCACTCAGAATAACCATCAGCAAAAACTACAAAGAATAAATGCTGAAGGTGCTGGGAAGAAATACATACCCTCCACTTTAAGTGGGACGTAACCTGGAAAGAGCCACTAAGGAGAACAGAATAGAGGTGCCTTTAAAAGGTAACCATTGAGCTACCATATGATCTAGCAGACCTATGCCTAGACCTATAAACGAAGAAGAGAGAATTGGAAGGACACAGGCACGCAAATCTACATTGCATAGTATTACAATAGCCAAGATATGGAAGTAACCAAAAAGTCCACCGACAGATGGGTGGACAAAGAAGTACTGCTACCTGTACAGATGGAATAAGAGCTAGTGAAAAAATGAAACAATGCCATTTGCAGCACCATAGATGAGTCTAGAAGTAATCACGCAACTTGGAGTAAGTGAGAAAGCGAAAGACACATATCCTATCATATCACATATAGGTGTTACCTAAAAAATGATACAAACAAAAGATATTTCCACAGAGAAACACTATCATAGATTCATTAAAAAAACTTATGGTTCCCCAAATGGAAAGGTGTGAGGATTGGATACATTACCATATTGAGGTTAACAGAGAGATACAAACACATGTGAAATATATAATCACCAAAGACCTACGCAATACCAAGAGAAGACTACTCAACATTGTGTCATAACCTACATGGGAAAAGGATCCGAAGAATAGATATATGCATATGTGTGAAAGAACCACATCTTGCACACCTAGAACAAACAAAACATTGTAATCAAGTTTGCTGTGATAAGAAATAAAAATTAAGTTCAAAATACCAACAAGAAGTAATGAGACATAAACTTAAAGGGCTTTTTCCTCGCACATTCCATTCTAATTTACAACCTAGAACACCACTTCCAGTAAGGCTCTGTTGCCCTAGAAACCAGATTTGGTAAAGGAGAAATGCTGCCGCCTTGTGGCCGATTCCCGCAAGAGCAGCTTTTAACCCACAGCTAATGGTCACTTACCATTCACAAGGACTCAGGGCTGTAAAGGACACCTGCCCTCAAAATTGTGCTGAGGTAGGGAATGGATACAAAAAATTCAAAACAGGCCAAATTTTCAAGAAGATAGTATGAAGAGGTAAGTTTTACTCACTCTCTTTTTAAAGAAAGGAAAATGGATAAAAGCTCCACCTCAGGAAGTATTAGACTCATGCAATCTAATCTACAAAAAGTTTTCAACTCACACCAGTCGACTGACCATTGGCAAAAAGTCTACAAACAATAAATGCTGAAGAGGTTTTAGAGAACTGTGTACCCTCTAGCTGCTGGTGAGATGCAAAAGGGTTAAACGCTAATAATGAGAACAGAAAGGAGCTGCGTTGAAAAGGAAAAATTGAGGTACCATTCAATCCAGCAGGCGCACCAATGGGCCTCTCACCTGAGAAGACCAGAATGAAGAAGACCCGGGCTGCAAAAGCTGCACTGCAGCCTTATTCACCATAGCCAAGACAGTGAAGCAACCAAAATGTCCATCAACAGATGAAAGGATAAAGAAGAAGTGGTCCATGTACACAATGAATACTAGCCATGGAAAACAATGAAACACTGCTCTTTGAGGCACCATAGATGATCTTGGAGATAATCACAGAACATGAGGTAAGTCGGAAAGCAGAAGTCCTATAACCTATGATATCACTTATAGGCGTTATCTAATAACTGACACAAATGAACATATTTCCACAGAGAAAGTCAATCACAGACTTATTAAAAAAAAACTATGCTTACCTAAAAGGAAAGGTGGGGGGAATGGATAAATGAAGATTAGCGTTACCATATGTATACAAATACATATTATATACATATATCAAAAAGGCCGACCATATAGCAAGGAAGGTTTACGGAACACTCTGTAATAATTTACAGGGGAAGAGGATCTCTACATAAATAGGTATATAGAATATGTAGATGAACCAGAGTGTGTACACCTTGGACAAGCAACATTCTAACCATTACCCCAATTGAAAAAATTAAAACAACGAACTAGGAGTAATGAGACATAAACTTATGGGGGGTTTTCCTGGCACATTCCATTCAAATTTACAACCTAGGCAAACGACTTCCAGAACGGCTCTGCTGCCCTAGTACCCAGATTTGGGAATGGAGAAATGCTGCATCCTTGTGGCCGTTTCCCACCACAGCAGCTTTAACCCCACTGCAAAAGGTCACTAAATATTCACCAATTGCAGGTCTGTAAATGACACCTGCCCTCCAAAAAATACTGAGGTCGAAAATCGACCAAAAAATTCTAGAGTGCAACCTTCCAAAAAGAAAATTTGAAGAGGTATATTATACTCACACTTTTGTTCTTTTTTCTTTTAACAGAAAAGAAAAAGGCGTGGAAAAATGATGAATTGTAGGAATTTTTACAGACATGTAAACCCAAATTACAAACACCTATCAGCTCACACCAGTCAGAATGGCCATCAACAAATATGCTGCAAACAAGAAATGCTGACGTGATTGTGGAGAAGTGCGTACCCTCGATTCTAAGGGGGACGTGGTAAGAGCCACTAATGAAAGCACAATTGAGGTGCCTTGAAAAGGTAAACGTTGAGCTACCATACCAGTCAATCAATCATAACCACTGCTGGGTCTATCACCTGAGAAAATGAAAATCAAAAATCACAGGCTGGCAATCCTGCCCTCCAGCAATATTTACCATAGGCAACACTTGGAAGCAAGGAAAATGTCCATCAACAGAGGAATGCACCAAGAAGAAGTGGTCCATGTACACAATGGAATATTCGCCATGGAAAACACTGAAGCGCTGCTCTTTGAGGCACCACAAATGAGCCTGGAGATAATCACAAAACATGAAGTAGGTCGGAAAGCAAAAGACCTATAGCCTATATTATCACTTATGGCATTATCTAATAACTGACACAGATGAACATATTTCCAAAGAGAAAGACACTCACAGGCTTAGAAAACAAAACAAACTATGCTCATCTAAAAGGAAAGGAGGGGGGAAATTGAGAAATGAGGATTAGTGTTACTATACATATACAAATACATATTATATACATGTATCAAAAAGACCGAACATATAGCAAGGGAGGTCGATGGAACACTGTAATATTTTACATGGGAAGAGGATCTGTACATTAATAGACATACATAATGTACAAAAGGACCAGATGGTGTACACCTAGGACAAACAATATTCTAAACTTTACCCAGATTAAAAAAATTTTAAAAACCAAGAAGAAGTAATGAGACATAAACTTATGGGGATTTCTCCTGGCAAATTCCATTCTAATTTATAACCTAGGACAATGACTTCCAGAAGGGCTCTGCTGCCCTAGTACCCAGATTGGGGAATGGAGAAAAGCTACCTCCTTGTGGACGTTTCCCACAACAGCAGCTTTGAACCCACTGCAAAAGGTCACTAAATTTTCACCAACTTGCAGTTCTGTAAATGACACCTGCCCTCCAAAAAATTTCTGGGGTCAAAAATCGACCAAAAAATTCAAAAGAGGGCAACCTTCGAAGAAGTCAATTTCAAGAGCTCTATTATACTTACGGTTTTTTTTCTTTTAAGAGAAAAGAAAAAGGCGTAGGAATATGATGAATTTAAAAATTTTAATGTCATGCGTACCCATATTACAAAAACCTATCAGCTCACAGCAATCAGAATGGCCATTAGGAAAAATGCTGCCAAAAATAAACGGTGAAGGGAGTGTGGAGAAATGCGTACCCTCGGTTGTAAGGGGGGGCATGTAAAGAGCCACTAATGAAAACACAACGTAGGTGCTTTGAAAAGGGAAACATTGAGCTACCAGTCAATCAATCACAACCACTGCTTGGCCTATCACCTGAGAAAATGAGAATCAAAAATCACAGGCTGGCAAACCTGTACGCCAGCAATATTTACCATAGCCAGCACTTGGAAGCAATGAAAATGTCCATCAACCGAGGAATGCACCAAGAAGAAGTGGTCCACGTACACAATGGAATATTACTCTAATAATAAATATAAATTAAATTAAAAACAAACAAAAGCAAGGAGACATCAACATTTGTGGGTTTATCCGGGCACATTGCACTCTAATTTATAACCGAAGAACACCACTGGCCGGTAGGTCTGTTTCCCTAGTACCAGCATGGGGAACGTAGAAAGGCTGCCGCTCTCTGGCCATTACCTGCAAAAGCAGGTTTAAAGCCTGAGCTAATGGTCACTTCATATGAACAAGTACTTCAGGGCTGTAAATGAAACCTGCCCTCAAAATGTCTTGAGGGAGATAATGGCCAAAATATTTCAAATGGTGACACATACTTTAAGAAAACACTTTGAAGAAATAAGCTCTAATCACAGCTGGAAAAA
Source organism: Balaenoptera borealis (assembly GCF_965194805.1). Lineage (NCBI taxonomy): Eukaryota > Metazoa > Chordata > Mammalia > Artiodactyla > Balaenopteridae > Balaenoptera > Balaenoptera borealis. Next base: position 68,868 of record NW_028123096.1, on the reverse strand, counting down.
TTAAAAGGACATGTCTTAAAGCTCAATTTCAACACATTATGAGACACATGCAAATTCAACCACAAAGAGGTATCAGCTCACACCACTCAGAATAACCATCAGCAAAAACTACAAAGAATAAATGCTGAAGGTGCTGGGAAGAAATACATACCCTCCACTTTAAGTGGGACGTAACCTGGAAAGAGCCACTAAGGAGAACAGAATAGAGGTGCCTTTAAAAGGTAACCATTGAGCTACCATATGATCTAGCAGACCTATGCCTAGACCTATAAACGAAGAAGAGAGAATTGGAAGGACACAGGCACGCAAATCTACATTGCATAGTATTACAATAGCCAAGATATGGAAGTAACCAAAAAGTCCACCGACAGATGGGTGGACAAAGAAGTACTGCTACCTGTACAGATGGAATAAGAGCTAGTGAAAAAATGAAACAATGCCATTTGCAGCACCATAGATGAGTCTAGAAGTAATCACGCAACTTGGAGTAAGTGAGAAAGCGAAAGACACATATCCTATCATATCACATATAGGTGTTACCTAAAAAATGATACAAACAAAAGATATTTCCACAGAGAAACACTATCATAGATTCATTAAAAAAACTTATGGTTCCCCAAATGGAAAGGTGTGAGGATTGGATACATTACCATATTGAGGTTAACAGAGAGATACAAACACATGTGAAATATATAATCACCAAAGACCTACGCAATACCAAGAGAAGACTACTCAACATTGTGTCATAACCTACATGGGAAAAGGATCCGAAGAATAGATATATGCATATGTGTGAAAGAACCACATCTTGCACACCTAGAACAAACAAAACATTGTAATCAAGTTTGCTGTGATAAGAAATAAAAATTAAGTTCAAAATACCAACAAGAAGTAATGAGACATAAACTTAAAGGGCTTTTTCCTCGCACATTCCATTCTAATTTACAACCTAGAACACCACTTCCAGTAAGGCTCTGTTGCCCTAGAAACCAGATTTGGTAAAGGAGAAATGCTGCCGCCTTGTGGCCGATTCCCGCAAGAGCAGCTTTTAACCCACAGCTAATGGTCACTTACCATTCACAAGGACTCAGGGCTGTAAAGGACACCTGCCCTCAAAATTGTGCTGAGGTAGGGAATGGATACAAAAAATTCAAAACAGGCCAAATTTTCAAGAAGATAGTATGAAGAGGTAAGTTTTACTCACTCTCTTTTTAAAGAAAGGAAAATGGATAAAAGCTCCACCTCAGGAAGTATTAGACTCATGCAATCTAATCTACAAAAAGTTTTCAACTCACACCAGTCGACTGACCATTGGCAAAAAGTCTACAAACAATAAATGCTGAAGAGGTTTTAGAGAACTGTGTACCCTCTAGCTGCTGGTGAGATGCAAAAGGGTTAAACGCTAATAATGAGAACAGAAAGGAGCTGCGTTGAAAAGGAAAAATTGAGGTACCATTCAATCCAGCAGGCGCACCAATGGGCCTCTCACCTGAGAAGACCAGAATGAAGAAGACCCGGGCTGCAAAAGCTGCACTGCAGCCTTATTCACCATAGCCAAGACAGTGAAGCAACCAAAATGTCCATCAACAGATGAAAGGATAAAGAAGAAGTGGTCCATGTACACAATGAATACTAGCCATGGAAAACAATGAAACACTGCTCTTTGAGGCACCATAGATGATCTTGGAGATAATCACAGAACATGAGGTAAGTCGGAAAGCAGAAGTCCTATAACCTATGATATCACTTATAGGCGTTATCTAATAACTGACACAAATGAACATATTTCCACAGAGAAAGTCAATCACAGACTTATTAAAAAAAAACTATGCTTACCTAAAAGGAAAGGTGGGGGGAATGGATAAATGAAGATTAGCGTTACCATATGTATACAAATACATATTATATACATATATCAAAAAGACCGACCATATAGCAAGGAAGGTTTACGGAACACTCTGTAATAATTTACAGGGGAAGAGGATCTCTACATAAATAGGTATATAGAATATGTAGATGAACCAGAGTGTGTACACCTTGGACAAGCAACATTCTAACCATTACCCCAATTGAAAAAATTAAAACAACGAACTAGGAGTAATGAGACATAAACTTATGGGGGGTTTTCCTGGCACATTCCATTCAAATTTACAACCTAGGCAAACGACTTCCAGAACGGCTCTGCTGCCCTAGTACCCAGATTTGGGAATGGAGAAATGCTGCATCCTTGTGGCCGTTTCCCACCACAGCAGCTTTAACCCCACTGCAAAAGGTCACTAAATATTCACCAATTGCAGGTCTGTAAATGACACCTGCCCTCCAAAAAATACTGAGGTCGAAAATCGACCAAAAAATTCTAGAGTGCAACCTTCCAAAAAGAAAATTTGAAGAGGTATATTATACTCACACTTTTGTTCTTTTTTCTTTTAACAGAAAAGAAAAAGGCGTGGAAAAATGATGAATTGTAGGAATTTTTACAGACATGTAAACCCAAATTACAAACACCTATCAGCTCACACCAGTCAGAATGGCCATCAACAAATATGCTGCAAACAAGAAATGCTGACGTGATTGTGGAGAAGTGCGTACCCTCGATTCTAAGGGGGACGTGGTAAGAGCCACTAATGAAAGCACAATTGAGGTGCCTTGAAAAGGTAAACGTTGAGCTACCATACCAGTCAATCAATCATAACCACTGCTGGGTCTATCACCTGAGAAAATGAAAATCAAAAATCACAGGCTGGCAATCCTGCCCTCCAGCAATATTTACCATAGGCAACACTTGGAAGCAAGGAAAATGTCCATCAACAGAGGAATGCACCAAGAAGAAGTGGTCCATGTACACAATGGAATATTCGCCATGGAAAACACTGAAGCGCTGCTCTTTGAGGCACCACAAATGAGCCTGGAGATAATCACAAAACATGAAGTAGGTCGGAAAGCAAAAGACCTATAGCCTATATTATCACTTATGGCATTATCTAATAACTGACACAGATGAACATATTTCCAAAGAGAAAGACACTCACAGGCTTAGAAAACAAAACAAACTATGCTCATCTAAAAGGAAAGGAGGGGGGAAATTGAGAAATGAGGATTAGTGTTACTATACATATACAAATACATATTATATACATGTATCAAAAAGACCGAACATATAGCAAGGGAGGTCGATGGAACACTGTAATATTTTACATGGGAAGAGGATCTGTACATTAATAGACATACATAATGTACAAAAGGACCAGATGGTGTACACCTAGGACAAACAATATTCTAAACTTTACCCAGATTAAAAAAATTTTAAAAACCAAGAAGAAGTAATGAGACATAAACTTATGGGGATTTCTCCTGGCAAATTCCATTCTAATTTATAACCTAGGACAATGACTTCCAGAAGGGCTCTGCTGCCCTAGTACCCAGATTGGGGAATGGAGAAAAGCTACCTCCTTGTGGACGTTTCCCACAACAGCAGCTTTGAACCCACTGCAAAAGGTCACTAAATTTTCACCAACTTGCAGTTCTGTAAATGACACCTGCCCTCCAAAAAATTTCTGGGGTCAAAAATCGACCAAAAAATTCAAAAGAGGGCAACCTTCGAAGAAGTCAATTTCAAGAGCTCTATTATACTTACGGTTTTTTTTCTTTTAAGAGAAAAGAAAAAGGCGTAGGAATATGATGAATTTAAAAATTTTAATGTCATGCGTACCCATATTACAAAAACCTATCAGCTCACAGCAATCAGAATGGCCATTAGGAAAAATGCTGCCAAAAATAAACGGTGAAGGGAGTGTGGAGAAATGCGTACCCTCGGTTGTAAGGGGGGGCATGTAAAGAGCCACTAATGAAAACACAACGTAGGTGCTTTGAAAAGGGAAACATTGAGCTACCAGTCAATCAATCACAACCACTGCTTGGCCTATCACCTGAGAAAATGAGAATCAAAAATCACAGGCTGGCAAACCTGTACGCCAGCAATATTTACCATAGCCAGCACTTGGAAGCAATGAAAATGTCCATCAACCGAGGAATGCACCAAGAAGAAGTGGTCCACGTACACAATGGAATATTACTCTAATAATAAATATAAATTAAATTAAAAACAAACAAAAGCAAGGAGACATCAACATTTGTGGGTTTATCCGGGCACATTGCACTCTAATTTATAACCGAAGAACACCACTGGCCGGTAGGTCTGTTTCCCTAGTACCAGCATGGGGAACGTAGAAAGGCTGCCGCTCTCTGGCCATTACCTGCAAAAGCAGGTTTAAAGCCTGAGCTAATGGTCACTTCATATGAACAAGTACTTCAGGGCTGTAAATGAAACCTGCCCTCAAAATGTCTTGAGGGAGATAATGGCCAAAATATTTCAAATGGTGACACATACTTTAAGAAAACACTTTGAAGAAATAAGCTCTAATCACAGCTGGAAAAATTAAAAGGACATGTCTTAAAGCTCAATTTCAACACATTATGAGACACATGCAAATTCAACCACAAAGAGGTATCAGCTCACACCACTCAGAATAACCATCAGCAAAAACTACAAAGAATAAATGCTGAAGGTGCTGGGAAGAAATACATACCCTCCACTTTAAGTGGGACGTAACCTGGAAAGAGCCACTAAGGAGAACAGAATACAGGTGCCTTTAAAAGGTAACCATTGAGCTACCATATGATCTAGCAGACCTATGCCTAGACCTATAAACGAAGAAGAGAGAATTGGAAGGACACAGGCACGCAAATCTACATTGCATAGTATTACAATAGCCAAGATATGGAAGTAACCAAAAAGTCCACCGACAGATGGGTGGACAAAGAAGTACTGCTACCTGTACAGATGGAATAAGAGCTAGTGAAAAAATGAAACAGTGCCATTTGCAGCACCATAGATGAGTCTAGAAGTAATCACGCAACTTGGAGTAAGTGAGAAAGCGAAAGACACATATCCTATCATATCACATATAGGTGTTACCTAAAAAATGATACAAACAAAGATATTTCCACAGAGAAACACTATCATAGATTCATTAAAAAAACTTATGGTTCACCAAATGGAAAGGTGTGAGGATTGGATACATTACCATATTGAGGTTAACAGAGAGATACAAACACATGTGAAATATATAATCACCAAAGACCTACGCAATACCAAGAGAAGACTACTCAACATTGTGTCATAACCTACATGGGAAAAGGATCCGAAGAATAGATATATGCATATGTGTGAAAGAACCACATCTTGCACACCTAGAACAAACAAAACATTGTAATCAAGTTTGCTGTGATAAGAAATAAAAATTAAGTTCAAAATACCAACAAGAAGTAATGAGACATAAACTTAAAGGGCTTTTTCCTCGCACATTCCATTCTAATTTACAACCTAGAACACCACTTCCAGTAAGGCTCTGTTGCCCTAGAAACCAGATTTGGTAAAGGAGAAATGCTGCCGCCTTGTGGCCGATTCCCGCAAGAGCAGCTTTTAACCCACAGCTAATGGTCACTTACCATTCACAAGGACTCAGGGCTGTAAAGGACACCTGCCCTCAAAATTGTGCTGAGGTAGGGAATGGATACAAAAAATTCAAAACAGGCCAAATTTTCAAGAAGATAGTATGAAGAGGTAAGTTTTACTCACTCTCTTTTTAAAGAAAGGAAAATGGATAAAAGCTCCACCTCAGGAAGTATTAGACTCATGCAATCTAATCTACAAAAAGTTTTCAACTCACACCAGTCGACTGACCATTGGCAAAAAGTCTACAAACAATAAATGCTGAAGAGGTTTTAGAGAACTGTGTACCCTCTAGCTGCTGGTGAGATGCAAAAGGGTTAAACGCTAATAATGAGAACAGAAAGGAGCTGCGTTGAAAAGGAAAAATTGAGGTACCATTCAATCCAGCAGGCGCACCAATGGGCCTCTCACCTGAGAAGACCAGAATGAAGAAGACCCGGGCTGCAAAAGCTGCACTGCAGCCTTATTCACCATAGCCAAGACAGTGAAGCAACCAAAATGTCCATCAACAGATGAAAGGATAAAGAAGAAGTGGTCCATGTACACAATGAATACTAGCCATGGAAAACAATGAAACACTGCTCTTTGAGGCACCATAGATGATCTTGGAGATAATCACAGAACATGAGGTAAGTCGGAAAGCAGAAGTCCTATATCCTATGATATCACTTATAGGCGTTATCTAATAACTGACACAAATGAACATATTTCCACAGAGAAAGTCAATCACAGACTTATTAAAAAAAAACTATGCTTACCTAAAAGGAAAGGTGGGGGGAATGGATAAATGAAGATTAGCGTTACCATATGTATACAAATACATATTATATACATATATCAAAAAGACCGACCATATAGCAAGGAAGGTTTACGGAACACTCTGTAATAATTTACAGGGGAAGAGGATCTCTACATAAATAGGTATATAGAATATGTAGATGAACCAGAGTGTGTACACCTTGGACAAGCAACATTCTAACCATTACCCCAATTGAAAAAATTAAAACAACGAACTAGGAGTAATGAGACATAAACTTATGGGGGGTTTTCCTGGCACATTCCATTCAAATTTACAACCTAGGCAAACGACTTCCAGAACGGCTCTGCTGCCCTAGTACCCAGATTTGGGAATGGAGAAATGCTGCATCCTTGTGGCCGTTTCCCACCACAGCAGCTTTAAACCCACTGCAAAAGGTCACTAAATATTCACCAATTGCAGGTCTGTAAATGACACCTGCCCTCCAAAAAATACTGAGGTCGAAAATCGACCAAAAAATTCTAGAGTGCAACCTTCCAAAAAGAAAATTTGAAGAGGTATATTATACTCACACTTTTGTTCTTTTTTCTTTTAACAGAAAAGAAAAAGGCGTGGAAAAATGATGAATTGTAGGAATTTTTACAGACATGTAAACCCAAATTACAAACACCTATCAGCTCACACCAGTCAGAATGGCCATCAACAAATATGCTGCAAACAAGAAATGCTGACGTGATTGTGGAGAAGTGCGTACCCTCGATTCTAAGGGGGACGTGGTAAGAGCCACTAATGAAAGCACAATTGAGGTGCCTTGAAAAGGTAAACGTTGAGCTACCATACCAGTCAATCAATCATAACCACTGCTGGGTCTATCACCTGAGAAAATGAAAATCAAAAATCACAGGCTGGCAATCCTGCCCTCCAGCAATATTTACCATAGGCAACACTTGGAAGCAAGGAAAATGTCCATCAACAGAGGAATGCACCAAGAAGAAGTGGTCCATGTACACAATGGAATATTCGCCTTGGAAAACACTGAAGCGCTGCTCTTTGAGGCACCACAGATGAGCCTGGAGATAATCACAAAACATGAAGTAGGTCGGAAAGCAAAAGACCTATAGCCTATATTATCACTTATGGCATTATCTAATAACTGACACAGATGAACATATTTCCAAAGAGAAAGACACTCACAGGCTTAGAAAACAAAACAAACTATGCTCATCTAAAAGGAAAGGAGGGGGGAAATTGAGAAATGAGGATTAGTGTTACTATACATATACAAATACATATTATATACATGTATCAAAAAGACCGAACATATAGCAAGGGAGGTCGATGGAACACTGTAATATTTTACATGGGAAGAGGATCTGTACATTAATAGACATACATAATGTACAAAAGGACCAGATGGTGTACACCTAGGACAAACAATATTCTAAACTTTACCCAGATTAAAAAAATTTTAAAAACCAAGAAGAAGTAATGAGACATAAACTTATGGGGATTTCTCCTGGCAAATTCCATTCTAATTTATAACCTAGGACAATGACTTCCAGAAGGGCTCTGCTGCCCTAGTACCCAGATTGGGGAATGGAGAAAAGCTACCTCCTTGTGGACGTTTCCCACAACAGCAGCTTTGAACCCACTGCAAAAGGTCACTAAATTTTCACCAACTTGCAGTTCTGTAAATGACACCTGCCCTCCAAAAAATTTCTGGGGTCAAAAATCGACCAAAAAATTCAAAAGAGGGCAACCTTCGAAGAAGTCAATTTCAAGAGCTGTATTATACTTACGGTTTTTTTCTTTTAAGAGAAAAGAAAAAGGCGTAGGAATATGATGAATTTAAAAATTTTAATGTCATGCGTACCCATATTACAAAAACCTATCAGCTCACAGCAATCAGAATGGCCATTAGGAAAAATGCTGCCAAAAATAAACGGTGAAGGGAGTGTGGAGAAATGCGTACCCTCGGTTGTAAGGGGGGGCATGTAAAGAGCCACTAATGAAAACACAACGTAGGTGCTTTGAAAAGGGAAACATTGAGCTACCAGTCAATCAATCACAACCACTGCTTGGCCTATCACCTGAGAAAATGAGAATCAAAAATCACAGGCTGGCAAACCTGTACGCCAGCAATATTTACCATAGCCAGCACTTGGAAGCAATGAAAATGTCCATCAACCGAGGAATGCACCAAGAAGAAGTGGTCCACGTACACAATGGAATATTACTCTAATAATAAATATAAATTAAATTAAAAACAAACAAAAGCAAGGAGACATCAACATTTGTGGGTTTATCCGGGCACATTGCACTCTAATTTATAACCGAAGAACACCACTGGCCGGTAGGTCTGTTTCCCTAGTACCAGCATGGGGAACGTAGAAAGGCTGCCGCTCTCTGGCCATTACCTGCAAAAGCAGGTTTAAAGCCTGAGCTAATGGTCACTTCATATGAACAAGTACTTCAGGGCTGTAAATGAAACCTGCCCTCAAAATGTCTTGAGGGAGATAATGGCCAAAATATTTCAAATGGTGACACATACTTTAAGAAAACACTTTGAAGAAATAAGCTCTAATCACAGCTGGAAAAATTAAAAGGACATGTCTTAAAGCTCAATTTCAACACATTATGAGACACATGCAAATTCAACCACAAAGAGGTATCAGCTCACACCACTCAGAATAACCATCAGCAAAAACTACAAAGAATAAATGCTGAAGGTGCTGGGAAGAAATACATACCCTCCACTTTAAGTGGGACGTAACCTGGAAAGAGCCACTAAGGAGAACAGAATAGAGGTGCCTTTAAAAGGTAACCATTGAGCTACCATATGATCTAGCAGACCTATGCCTAGACCTATAAACGAAGAAGAGAGAATTGGAAGGACACAGGCACGCAAATCTACATTGCATAGTATTACAATAGCCAAGATATGGAAGTAACCAAAAAGTCCACCGACAGATGGGTGGACAAAGAAGTACTGCTACCTGTACAGATGGAATAAGAGCTAGTGAAAAAATGAAACAATGCCATTTGCAGCACCATAGATGAGTCTAGAAGTAATCACGCAACTTGGAGTAAGTGAGAAAGCGAAAGACACATATCCTATCATATCACATATAGGTGTTACCTAAAAAATGATACAAACAAAGATATTTCCACAGAGAAACACTATCATAGATTCATTAAAAAAACTTATGGTTCACCAAATGGAAAGGTGTGAGGATTGGATACATTACCATATTGAGGTTAACAGAGAGATACAAACACATGTGAAATATATAATCACCAAAGACCTACGCAATACCAAGAGAAGACTACTCAACATTGTGTCATAACCTACATGGGAAAAGGATCCGAAGAATAGATATATGCATATGTGTGAAAGAACCACATCTTGCACACCTAGAACAAACAAAACATTGTAATCAAGTTTGCTGTGATAAGAAATAAAAATTAAGTTCAAAATACCAACAAGAAGTAATGAGACATAAACTTAAAGGGCTTTTTCCTCGCACATTCCATTCTAATTTACAACCTAGAACACCACTTCCAGTAAGGCTCTGTTGCCCTAGAAACCAGATTTGGTAAAGGAGAAATGCTGCCGCCTTGTGGCCGATTCCCGCAAGAGCAGCTTTTAACCCACAGCTAATGGTCACTTACCATTCACAAGGACTCAGGGCTGTAAAGGACACCTGCCCTCAAAATTGTGCTGAGGTAGGGAATGGATACAAAAAATTCAAAACAGGCCAAATTTTCAAGAAGATAGTATGAAGAGGTAAGTTTTACTCACTCTCTTTTTAAAGAAAGGAAAATGGATAAAAGCTCCACCTCAGGAAGTATTAGACTCATGCAATCTAATCTACAAAAAGTTTTCAACTCACACCAGTCGACTGACCATTGGCAAAAAGTCTACAAACAATAAATGCTGAAGAGGTTTTAGAGAACTGTGTACCCTCTAGCTGCTGGTGAGATGCAAAAGGGTTAAACACTAATAATGAGAACAGAAAGGAGCTGCGTTGAAAAGGAAAAATTGAGGTACCATTCAATCCAGCAGGCGCACCAATGGGCCTCTCACCTGAGAAGACCAGAATGAAGAAGACCCGGGCTGCAAAAACTGCACTGCAGCCTTATTCACCATAGCCAAGACAGTGAAGCAACCAAAATGTCCATCAACAGATGAAAGGATAAAGAAGAAGTGGTCCATGTACACAATGAATACTAGCCATGGAAAACAATGAAACACTGCTCTTTGAGGCACCATAGATGATCTTGGAGATAATCACAGAACATGAGGTAAGTCGGAAAGCAGAAGTCCTATAACCTATGATATCACTTATAGGCGTTATCTAATAACTGACACAAATGAACATATTTCCACAGAGAAAGTCAATCACAGACTTATTAAAAAAAAACTATGCTTACCTAAAAGGAAAGGTGGGGGGAATGGATAAATGAAGATTAGCGTTACCATATGTATACAAATACATATTATATACATATATCAAAAAGACCGACCATATAGCAAGGAAGGTTTACGGAACACTCTGTAATAATTTACAGGGGAAGAGGATCTCTACATAAATAGGTATATAGAATATGTAGATGAACCAGAGTGTGTACACCTTGGACAAGCAACATTCTAACCATTACCCCAATTGAAAAAATTAAAACAACGAACTAGGAGTAATGAGACATAAACTTATGGGGGGTTTTCCTGGCACATTCCATTCAAATTTACAACCTAGGCAAACGACTTCCAGAACGGCTCTGCTGCCCTAGTACCCAGATTTGGGAATGGAGAAATGCTGCATCCTTGTGGCCGTTTCCCACCACAGCAGCTTTAAACCCACTGCAAAAGGTCACTAAATATTCACCAATTGCAGGTCTGTAAATGACACCTGCCCTCCAAAAAATACTGAGGTCGAAAATCGACCAAAAAATTCTAGAGTGCAACCTTCCAAAAAGAAAATTTGAAGAGGTATATTATACTCACACTTTTGTTCTTTTTTCTTTTAACAGAAAAGAAAAAGGCGTGGAAAAATGATGAATTGTAGGAATTTTTACAGACATGTAAACCCAAATTACAAACACCTATCAGCTCACACCAGTCAGAATGGCCATCAACAAATATGCTGCAAACAAGAAATGCTGACGTGATTGTGGAGAAGTGCGTACCCTCGATTCTAAGGGGGACGTGGTAAGAGCCACTAATGAAAGCACAATTGAGGTGCCTTGAAAAGGTAAACGTTGAGCTACCATACCAGTCAATCAATCATAACCACTGCTGGGTCTATCACCTGAGAAAATGAAAATCAAAAATCACAGGCTGGCAATCCTGCCCTCCAGCAATATTTACCATAGGCAACACTTGGAAGCAAGGAAAATGTCCATCAACAGAGGAATGCACCAAGAAGAAGTGGTCCATGTACACAATGGAATATTCGCCATGGAAAACACTGAAGCGCTGCTCTTTGAGGCACCACAGATGAGCCTGGAGATAATCACAAAACATGAAGTAGGTCAGAAAGCAAAAGACCTATAGCCTATATTATCACTTATGGCATTATCTAATAACTGACACAGATGAACATATTTCCAAAGAGAAAGACACTCACAGGCTTAGAAAACAAAACAAACTATGCTCATCTAAAAGGAAAGGAGGGGGGAAATTGAGAAATGAGGATTAGTGTTACTATACATATACAAATACATATTATATACATGTATCAAAAAGACCGAACATATAGCAAGGGAGGTCGATGGAACACTGTAATATTTTACATGGGAAGAGGATCTGTACATTAATAGACATACATAATGTACAAAAGGACCAGATGGTGTACACCTAGGACAAACAATATTCTAAACTTTACCCAGATTAAAAAAATTTTAAAAACCAAGAAGAAGTAATGAGACATAAACTTATGGGGATTTCTCCTGGCAAATTCCATTCTAATTTATAACCTAGGACAATGACTTCCAGAAGGGCTCTGCTGCCCTAGTACCCAGATTGGGGAATGGAGAAAAGCTACCTCCTTGTGGACGTTTCCCACAACAGCAGCTTTGAACCCACTGCAAAAGGTCACTAAATTTTCACCAACTTGCAGTTCTGTAAATGACACCTGCCCTCCAAAAAATTTCTGGGGTCAAAAATCGACCAAAAAATTCAAAAGAGGGCAACCTTCGAAGAAGTCAATTTCAAGAGCTGTATTATACTTACGGTTTTTTTCTTTTAAGAGAAAAGAAAAAGGCGTAGGAATATGATGAATTTAAAAATTTTAATGTCATGCGTACCCATATTACAAAAACCTATCAGCTCACAGCAATCAGAATGGCCATTAGGAAAAATGCTGCCAAAAATAAACGGTGAAGGGAGTGTGGAGAAATGCGTACCCTCGGTTGTAAGGGGGGGCATGTAAAGAGCCACTAATGAAAACACAACGTAGGTGCTTTGAAAAGGGAAACATTGAGCTACCAGTCAATCAATCACAACCACTGCTTGGCCTATCACCTGAGAAAATGAGAATCAAAAATCACAGGCTGGCAAACCTGTACGCCAGCAATATTTACCATAGCCAGCACTTGGAAGCAATGAAAATGTCCATCAACCGAGGAATGCACCAAGAAGAAGTGGTCCACGTACACAATGGAATATTACTCTAATAATAAATATAAATTAAATTAAAAACAAACAAAAGCAAGGAGACATCAACATTTGTGGGTTTATCCGGGCACATTGCACTCTAATTTATAACCGAAGAACACCACTGGCCGGTAGGTCTGTTTCCCTAGTACCAGCATGGGGAACGTAGAAAGGCTGCCGCTCTCTGGCCATTACCTGCAAAAGCAGGTTTAAAGCCTGAGCTAATGGTCACTTCATATGAACAAGTACTTCAGGGCTGTAAATGAAACCTGCCCTCAAAATGTCTTGAGGGAGATAATGGCCAAAATATTTCAAATGGTGACACATACTTTAAGAAAACACTTTGAAGAAATAAGCTCTAATCACAGCTGGAAAAATTAAAAGGACATGTCTTAAAGCTCAATTTCAACACATTATGAGACACATGCAAATTCAACCACAAAGAGGTATCAGCTCACACCACTCAGAATAACCATCAGCAAAAACTACAAAGAATAAATGCTGAAGGTGCTGGGAAGAAATACATACCCTCCACTTTAAGTGGGACGTAACCTGGAAAGAGCCACTAAGGAGAACAGAATAGAGGTGCCTTTAAAAGGTAACCATTGAGCTACCATATGATCTAGCAGACCTATGCCTAGACCTATAAACGAAGAAGAGAGAATTGGAAGGACACAGGCACGCAAATCTACATTGCATAGTATTACAATAGCCAAGATATGGAAGTAACCAAAAAGTCCACCGACAGATGGGTGGACAAAGAAGTACTGCTACCTGTACAGATGGAATAAGAGCTAGTGAAAAAATGAAACAATGCCATTTGCAGCACCATAGATGAGTCTAGAAGTAATCACGCAACTTGGAGTAAGTGAGAAAGCGAAAGACACATATCCTATCATATCACATATAGGTGTTACCTAAAAAATGATACAAACAAAGATATTTCCACAGAGAAACACTATCATAGATTCATTAAAAAAACTTATGGTTCACCAAATGGAAAGGTGTGAGGATTGGATACATTACCATATTGAGGTTAACAGAGAGATACAAACACATGTGAAATATATAATCACCAAAGACCTACGCAATACCAAGAGAAGACTACTCAACATTGTGTCATAACCTACATGGGAAAAGGATCCGAAGAATAGATATATGCATATGTGTGAAAGAACCACATCTTGCACACCTAGAACAAACAAAACATTGTAATCAAGTTTGCTGTGATAAGAAATAAAAATTAAGTTCAAAATACCAACAAGAAGTAATGAGACATAAACTTAAAGGGCTTTTTCCTCGCACATTCCATTCTAATTTACAACCTAGAACACCACTTCCAGTAAGGCTCTGTTGCCCTAGAAACCAGATTTGGTAAAGGAGAAATGCTGCCGCCTTGTGGCCGATTCCCGCAAGAGCAGCTTTTAACCCACAGCTAATGGTCACTTACCATTCACAAGGACTCAGGGCTGTAAAGGACACCTGCCCTCAAAATTGTGCTGAGGTAGGGAATGGATACAAAAAATTCAAAACAGGCCAAATTTTCAAGAAGATAGTATGAAGAGGTAAGTTTTACTCACTCTCTTTTTAAAGAAAGGAAAATGGATAAAAGCTCCACCTCAGGAAGTATTAGACTCATGCAATCTAATCTACAAAAAGTTTTCAACTCACACCAGTCGACTGACCATTGGCAAAAAGTCTACAAACAATAAATGCTGAAGAGGTTTTAGAGAACTGTGTACCCTCTAGCTGCTGGTGAGATGCAAAAGGGTTAAACGCTAATAATGAGAACAGAAAGGAGCTGCGTTGAAAAGGAAAAATTGAGGTACCATTCAATCCAGCAGACGCACCAATGGGCCTCTCACCTGAGAAGACCAGAATGAAGAAGACCCGGGCTGCAAAAACTGCACTGCAGCCTTATTCACCATAGCCAAGACAGTGAAGCAACCAAAATGTCCATCAACAGATGAAAGGATAAAGAAGAAGTGGTCCATGTACACAATGAATACTAGCCATGGAAAACAATGAAACACTGCTCTTTGAGGCACCATAGATGATCTTGGAGATAATCACAGAACATGAGGTAAGTCGGAAAGCAGAAGTCCTATATCCTATGATATCACTTATAGGCGTTATCTAATAACTGACACAAATGAACATATTTCCACAGAGAAAGTCAATCACAGACTTATTAAAAAAAAACTATGCTTACCTAAAAGGAAAGGTGGGGGGAATGGATAAATGAAGATTAGCGTTACCATATGTATACAAATACATATTATATACATATATCAAAAAGACCGACCATATAGCAAGGAAGGTTTACGGAACACTCTGTAATAATTTACAGGGGAAGAGGATCTCTACATAAATAGGTATATAGAATATGTAGATGAACCAGAGTGTGTACACCTTGGACAAGCAACATTCTAACCATTACCCCAATTGAAAAAATTAAAACAACGAACTAGGAGTAATGAGACATAAACTTATGGGGGGTTTTCCTGGCACATTCCATTCAAATTTACAACCTAGGCAAACGACTTCCAGAACGGCTCTGCTGCCCTAGTACCCAGATTTGGGAATGGAGAAATGCTGCATCCTTGTGGCCGTTTCCCACCACAGCAGCTTTAAACCCACTGCAAAAGGTCACTAAATATTCACCAATTGCAGGTCTGTAAATGACACCTGCCCTCCAAAAAATACTGAGGTCGAAAATCGACCAAAAAATTCTAGAGTGCAACCTTCCAAAAAGAAAATTTGAAGAGGTATATTATACTCACACTTTTGTTCTTTTTTCTTTTAACAGAAAAGAAAAAGGCGTGGAAAAATGATGAATTGTAGGAATTTTTACAGACATGTAAACCCAAATTACAAACACCTATCAGCTCACACCAGTCAGAATGGCCATCAACAAATATGCTGCAAACAAGAAATGCTGACGTGATTGTGGAGAAGTGCGTACCCTCGATTCTAAGGGGGACGTGGTAAGAGCCACTAATGAAAGCACAATTGAGGTGCCTTGAAAAGGTAAACGTTGAGCTACCATACCAGTCAATCAATCATAACCACTGCTGGGTCTATCACCTGAGAAAATGAAAATCAAAAATCACAGGCTGGCAATCCTGCCCTCCAGCAATATTTACCATAGGCAACACTTGGAAGCAAGGAAAATGTCCATCAACAGAGGAATGCACCAAGAAGAAGTGGTCCATGTACACAATGGAATATTAGCCACGGAAAACACTGAAGCGCTGCTCTTTGAGGCACCACAGATGAGCCTGGAGATAATCACAAAACATGAAGTAGGTCGGAAAGCAAAAGACCTATAGCCTATAATATCACTTATGGTATTAACTAATAACTGACACAGATGAACATATTTCCAAAGAGAAAGACACTCACAGGCTTAGAAAACAAAACAAACTATGCTCATCTAAAAGGAAAGGAGGGGGGAAATTGAGAAATGAGGATTAGTGTTACTATACATATACAAATACATATTATATACATGTATCAAAAAGACCGAACATATAGCAAGGGAGGTCGATGGAACACTGTAATATTTTACATGGGAAGAGGATCTGTACATTAATAGACATACATAATGTACAAAAGGACCAGATGGTGTACACCTAGGACAAACAATATTCTAAACTTTACCCAGATTAAAAAAATTTTAAAAACCAAGAAGAAGTAATGAGACATAAACTTATGGGGATTTCTCCTGGCAAATTCCATTCTAATTTACAACCTAGGACAATGACTTCCAGAAGGGCTCTGCTGCCCTAGTACCCAGATTGGGGAATGGAGAAAAGCTACCTCCTTGTGGACGTTTCCCACAACAGCAGCTTTGAACCCACTGCAAAAGGTCACTAAATTTTCACCAACTTGCAGTTCTGTAAATGACACCTGCCCTCCAAAAAATTTCTGGGGTCAAAAATCGACCAAAAAATTCAAAAGAGGGCAACCTTCGAAGAAGTCAATTTCAAGAGCTCTATTATACTTACGGTTTTTTCTTTTAAGAGAAAAGAAAAAGGCGTAGGAATATGATGAATTTAAAAATTTTAATGTCATGCATACCCATATTACAAAAACCTATCAGCTCACAGCAATCAGAATGGCCATTAGGAAAAATGCTGCCAAAAATAAACGGTGAAGGGAGTGTGGAGAAATGCGTACCCTCGGTTGTAAGGGGGGGCATGTAAAGAGCCACTAATGAAAACACAACGTAGGTGCTTTGAAAAGGGAAACATTGAGCTACCAGTCAATCAATCACAACCACTGCTTGGCCTATCACCTGAGAAAATGAGAATCAAAAATCACAGGCTGGCAAACCTGTACGCCAGCAATATTTACCATAGCCAGCACTTGGAAGCAATGAAAATGTCCATCAACCGAGGAATGCACCAAGAAGAAGTGGTCCACGTACACAATGGAATATTACTCTAATAATAAATATAAATTGAATTAAAAACAAACAAAAGCAAGGAGACATCAACATTTGTGGGTTTATCCGGGCACATTGCACTCTAATTTATAACCGAAGAACACCACTGGCCGGTAGGTCTGTTTCCCTAGTACCAGCATGGGGAACGTAGAAAGGCTGCCGCTCTCTGGCCATTACCTGCAAAAGCAGGTTTAAAGCCTGAGCTAATGGTCACTTCATATGAACAAGTACTTCAGGGCTGTAAATGAAACCTGCCCTCAAAATGTCTTGAGGGAGATAATGGCCAAAATATTTCAAATGGTGACACATACTTTAAGAAAACACTTTGAAGAAATAAGCTCTAATCACAGCTGGAAAAATTAAAAGGACATGTCTTAAAGCTCAATTTCAACACATTATGAGACACATGCAAATTCAACCACAAAGAGGTATCAGCTCACACCACTCAGAATAACCATCAGCAAAAACTACAAAGAATAAATGCTGAAGGTGCTGGGAAGAAATACATACCCTCCACTTTAAGTGGGACGTAACCTGGAAAGAGCCACTAAGGAGAACAGAATAGAGGTGCCTTTAAAAGGTAACCATTGAGCTACCATATGATCTAGCAGACCTATGCCTAGACCTATAAACGAAGAAGAGAGAATTGGAAGGACACAGGCACGCAAATCTACATTGCATAGTATTACAATAGCCAAGATATGGAAGTAACCAAAAAGTCCACCGACAGATGGGTGGACAAAGAAGTACTGCTACCTGTACAGATGGAATAAGAGCTAGTGAAAAAATGAAACAATGCCATTTGCAGCACCATAGATGAGTCTAGAAGTAATCACGCAACTTGGAGTAAGTGAGAAAGCGAAAGACACATATCCTATCATATCACATATAGGTGTTACCTAAAAAATGATACAAACAAAAGATATTTCCACAGAGAAACACTATCATAGATTCATTAAAAAAACTTATGGTTCACCAAATGGAAAGGTGTGAGGATTGGATACATTACCATATTGAGGTTAACAGAGAGATACAAACACATGTGAAATATATAATCACCAAAGACCTACGCAATACCAAGAGAAGACTACTCAACATTGTGTCATAACCTACATGGGAAAAGGATCCGAAGAATAGATATATGCATATGTGTGAAAGAACCACATCTTGCACACCTAGAACAAACAAAACATTGTAATCAAGTTTGCTGTGATAAAAAATAAAAATTAAGTTCAAAATACCAACAAGAAGTAATGAGACATAAACTTAAAGGGCTTTTTCCTCGCACATTCCATTCTAATTTACAACCTAGAACACCACTTCCAGTAAGGCTCTGTTGCCCTAGAAACCAGATTTGGTAAAGGAGAAATGCTGCCGCCTTGTGGCCGATTCCCGCAAGAGCAGCTTTTAACCCACAGCTAATGGTCACTTACCATTCACAAGGACTCAGGGCTGTAAAGGACACCTGCCCTCAAAATTGTGCTGAGGTAGGGAATGGATACAAAAAATTCAAAACAGGCCAAATTTTCAAGAAGATAGTATGAAGAGGTAAGTTTTACTCACTCTCTTATTAAAGAAAGGAAAATGGATAAAAGCTCCACCTCAGGAAGTATTAGACTCATGCAATCTAATCTACAAAAAGTTTTCAACTCACACCAGTCGACTGACCATTGGCAAAAAGTCTACAAACAATAAATGCTGAAGAGGTTTTAGAGAACTGTGTACCCTCTAGCTGCTGGTGAGATGCAAAAGGGTTAAACGCTAATAATGAGAACAGAAAGGAGCTGCGTTGAAAAGGAAAAATTGAGGTACCATTCAATCCAGCAGGCGCACCAATGGGCCTCTCACCTGAGAAGACCAGAATGAAGAAGACCCGGGCTGCAAAAACTGCACTGCAGCCTTATTCACCATAGCCAAGACAGTGAAGCAACCAAAATGTCCATCAACAGATGAAAGGATAAAGAAGAAGTGGTCCATGTACACAATGAATACTAGCCATGGAAAACAATGAAACACTGCTCTTTGAGGCACCATAGATGATCTTGGAGATAATCACAGAACATGAGGTAAGTCGGAAAGCAGAAGTCCTATATCCTATGATATCACTTATAGGCGTTATCTAATAACTGACACAAATGAACATATTTCCACAGAGAAAGTCAATCACAGACTTATTAAAAAAAAAACTATGCTTACCTAAAAGGAAAGGTGGGGGGAATGGATAAATGAAGATTAGCGTTACCATATGTATACAAATACATATTATATACATATATCAAAAAGACCGACCATATAGCAAGGAAGGTTTACGGAACACTCTGTAATAATTTACAGGGGAAGAGGATCTCTACATAAATAGGTATATAGAATATGTAGATGAACCAGAGTGTGTACACCTTGGACAAGCAACATTCTAACCATTACCCCAATTGAAAAAATTAAAACAACGAACTAGGAGTAATGAGACATAAACTTATGGGGGGTTTTCCTGGCACATTCCATTCAAATTTACAACCTAGGCAAACGACTTCCAGAACGGCTCTGCTGCCCTAGTACCCAGATTTGGGAATGGAGAAATGCTGCATCCTTGTGGCCGTTTCCCACCACAGCAGCTTTAAACCCACTGCAAAAGGTCACTAAATATTCACCAATTGCAGGTCTGTAAATGACACCTGCCCTCCAAAAAATACTGAGGTCGAAAATCGACCAAAAAATTCTAGAGTGCAACCTTCCAAAAAGAAAATTTGAAGAGGTATATTATACTCACACTTTTGTTCTTTTTTCTTTTAACAGAAAAGAAAAAGGCGTGGAAAAATGATGAATTGTAGGAATTTTTACAGACATGTAAACCCAAATTACAAACACCTATCAGCTCACACCAGTCAGAATGGCCATCAACAAATATGCTGCAAACAAGAAATGCTGACGTGATTGTGGAGAAGTGCGTACCCTCGATTCTAAGGGGGACGTGGTAAGAGCCACTAATGAAAGCACAATTGAGGTGCCTTGAAAAGGTAAACGTTGAGCTACCATACCAGTCAATCAATCATAACCACTGCTGGGTCTATCACCTGAGAAAATGAAAATCAAAAATCACAGGCTGGCAATCCTGCCCTCCAGCAATATTTACCATAGGCAACACTTGGAAGCAAGGAAAATGTCCATCAACAGAGGAATGCACCAAGAAGAAGTGGTCCATGTACACAATGGAATATTAGCCACGGAAAACACTGAAGCGCTGCTCTTTGAGGCACCACAGATGAGCCTGGAGATAATCACAAAACATGAAGTAGGTCGGAAAGCAAAAGACCTATAGCCTATAATATCACTTATGGTATTAACTAATAACTGACACAGATGAACATATTTCCAAAGAGAAAGACACTCACAGGCTTAGAAAACAAAACAAACTATGCTCATCTAAAAGGAAAGGAGGGGGGAAATTGAGAAATGAGGATTAGTGTTACTATACATATACAAATACATATTATATACATGTATCAAAAAGACCGAACATATAGCAAGGGAGGTCGATGGAACACTGTAATATTTTACATGGGAAGAGGATCTGTACATTAATAGACATACATAATGTACAAATGGACCAGATGGTGTACACCTAGGACAAACAATATTCTAAACTTTACCCAGATTAAAAAAATTTTAAAAACCAAGAAGAAGTAATGAGACATAAACTTATGGGGATTTCTCCTGGCAAATTCCATTCTAATTTACAACCTAGGACAATGACTTCCAGAAGGGCTCTGCTGCCCTAGTACCCAGATTGGGGAATGGAGAAAAGCTACCTCCTTGTGGACGTTTCCCACAACAGCAGCTTTGAACCCACTGCAAAAGGTCACTAAATTTTCACCAACTTGCAGTTCTGTAAATGACACCTGCCCTCCAAAAAATTTCTGGGGTCAAAAATCGACCAAAAAATTCAAAAGAGGGCAACCTTCGAAGAAGTCAATTTCAAGAGCTCTATTATACTTACGGTTTTTTCTTTTAAGAGAAAAGAAAAAGGCGTAGGAATATGATGAATTTAAAAATTTTAATGTCATGCATACCCATATTACAAAAACCTATCAGCTCACAGCAATCAGAATGGCCATTAGGAAAAATGCTGCCAAAAATAAACGGTGAAGGGAGTGTGGAGAAATGCGTACCCTCGGTTGTAAGGGGGGGCATGTAAAGAGCCACTAATGAAAACACAACGTAGGTGCTTTGAAAAGGGAAACATTGAGCTACCAGTCAATCAATCACAACCACTGCTTGGCCTATCACCTGAGAAAATGAGAATCAAAAATCACAGGCTGGCAAACCTGTACGCCAGCAATATTTACCATAGCCAGCACTTGGAAGCAATGAAAATGTCCATCAACCGAGGAATGCACCAAGAAGAAGTGGTCCACGTACACAATGGAATATTACTCTAATAATAAATATAAATTGAATTAAAAACAAACAAAAGCAAGGAGACATCAACATTTGTGGGTTTATCCGGGCACATTGCACTCTAATTTATAACCGAAGAACACCACTGGCCGGTAGGTCTGTTTCCCTAGTACCAGCATGGGGAACGTAGAAAGGCTGCCGCTCTCTGGCCATTACCTGCAAAAGCAGGTTTAAAGCCTGAGCTAATGGTCACTTCATATGAACAAGTACTTCAGGGCTGTAAATGAAACCTGCCCTCAAAATGTCTTGAGGGAGATAATGGCCAAAATATTTCAAATGGTGACACATACTTTAAGAAAACACTTTGAAGAAATAAGCTCTAATCACAGCTGGAAAAATTAAAAGGACATGTCTTAAAGCTCAATTTCAACACATTATGAGACACATGCAAATTCAACCACAAAGAGGTATCAGCTCACACCACTCAGAATAACCATCAGCAAAAACTACAAAGAATAAATGCTGAAGGTGCTGGGAAGAAATACATACCCTCCACTTTAAGTGGGACGTAACCTGGAAAGAGCCACTAAGGAGAACAGAATAGAGGTGCCTTTAAAAGGTAACCATTGAGCTACCATATGATCTAGCAGACCTATGCCTAGACCTATAAACGAAGAAGAGAGAATTGGAAGGACACAGGCACGCAAATCTACATTGCATAGTATTACAATAGCCAAGATATGGAAGTAACCAAAAAGTCCACCGACAGATGGGTGGACAAAGAAGTACTGCTACCTGTACAGATGGAATAAGAGCTAGTGAAAAAATGAAACAATGCCATTTGCAGCACCATAGATGAGTCTAGAAGTAATCACGCAACTTGGAGTAAGTGAGAAAGCGAAAGACACATATCCTATCATATCACATATAGGTGTTACCTAAAAAATGATACAAACAAAAGATATTTCCACAGAGAAACACTATCATAGATTCATTAAAAAAACTTATGGTTCACCAAATGGAAAGGTGTGAGGATTGGATACATTACCATATTGAGGTTAACAGAGAGATACAAACACATGTGAAATATATAATCACCAAAGACCTACGCAATACCAAGAGAAGACTACTCAACATTGTGTCATAACCTACATGGGAAAAGGATCCGAAGAATAGATATATGCATATGTGTGAAAGAACCACATCTTGCACACCTAGAACAAACAAAACATTGTAATCAAGTTTGCTGTGATAAGAAATAAAAATTAAGTTCAAAATACCAACAAGAAGTAATGAGACATAAACTTAAAGGGCTTTTTCCTCGCACATTCCATTCTAATTTACAACCTAGAACACCACTTCCAGTAAGGCTCTGTTGCCCTAGAAACCAGATTTGGTAAAGGAGAAATGCTGCCGCCTTGTGGCCGATTCCCGCAAGAGCAGCTTTTAACCCACAGCTAATGGTCACTTACCATTCACAAGGACTCAGGGCTGTAAAGGACACCTGCCCTCAAAATTGTGCTGAGGTAGGGAATGGATACAAAAAATTCAAAACAGGCCAAATTTTCAAGAAGATAGTATGAAGAGGTAAGTTTTACTCACTCTCTTATTAAAGAAAGGAAAATGGATAAAAGCTCCACCTCAGGAAGTATTAGACTCATGCAATCTAATCTACAAAAAGTTTTCAACTCACACCAGTCGACTGACCATTGGCAAAAAGTCTACAAACAATAAATGCTGAAGAGGTTTTAGAGAACTGTGTACCCTCTAGCTGCTGGTGAGATGCAAAAGGGTTAAACGCTAATAATGAGAACAGAAAGGAGCTGCGTTGAAAAGGAAAAATTGAGGTACCATTCAATCCAGCAGGCGCACCAATGGGCCTCTCACCTGAGAAGACCAGAATGAAGAAGACCCGGGCTGCAAAAACTGCACTGCAGCCTTATTCACCATAGCCAAGACAGTGAAGCAACCAAAATGTCCATCAACAGATGAAAGGATAAAGAAGAAGTGGTCCATGTACACAATGAATACTAGCCATGGAAAACAATGAAACACTGCTCTTTGAGGCACCATAGATGATCTTGGAGATAATCACAGAACATGAGGTAAGTCGGAAAGCAGAAGTCCTATATCCTATGATATCACTTATAGGCGTTATCTAATAACTGACACAAATGAACATATTTCCACAGAGAAAGTCAACCACAGACTTATTAAAAAAAAAACTATGCTTACCTAAAAGGAAAGGTGGGGGGAATGGATAAATGAAGATTAGCGTTACCATATGTATACAAATACATATTATATACATATATCAAAAAGACCGACCATATAGCAAGGAAGGTTTACGGAACACTCTGTAATAATTTACAGGGGAAGAGGATCTCTACATAAATAGGTATATAGAATATGTAGATGAACCAGAGTGTGTACACCTTGGACAAGCAACATTCTAACCATTACCCCAATTGAAAAAATTAAAACAACGAACTAGGAGTAATGAGACATAAACTTATGGGGGGTTTTCCTGGCACATTCCATTCAAATTTACAACCTAGGCAAACGACTTCCAGAACGGCTCTGCTGCCCTAGTACCCAGATTTGGGAATGGAGAAATGCTGCATCCTTGTGGCCGTTTCCCACCACAGCAGCTTTAAACCCACTGCAAAAGGTCACTAAATATTCACCAATTGCAGGTCTGTAAATGACACCTGCCCTCCAAAAAATACTGAGGTCGAAAATCGACCAAAAAATTCTAGAGTGCAACCTTCCAAAAAGAAAATTTGAAGAGGTATATTATACTCACACTTTTGTTCTTTTTTCTTTTAACAAAAAAGAAAAAGGCGTGGAAAAATGATGAATTGTAGGAATTTTTACAGACATGTAAACCCAAATTACAAACACCTATCAGCTCACACCAGTCAGAATGGCCATCAACAAATATGCTGCAAACAAGAAATGCTGACGTGATTGTGGAGAAGTGCGTACCCTCGATTCTAAGGGGGACGTGGTAAGAGCCACTAATGAAAGCACAATTGAGGTGCCTTGAAAAGGTAAACGTTGAGCTGCCATACCAGTCAATCAATCATAACCACTGCTGGGTCTATCACCTGAGAAAATGAAAATCAAAAATCACAGGCTGGCAATCCTGCCCTCCAGCAATATTTACCATAGGCAACACTTGGAAGCAAGGAAAATGTCCATCAACAGAGGAATGCACCAAGAAGAAGTGGTCCATGTACACAATGGAATATTAGCCACGGAAAACACTGAAGCGCTGCTCTTTGAGGCACCACAGATGAGCCTGGAGATAATCACAAAACATGAAGTAGGTCGGAAAGCAAAAGACCTATAGCCTATAATATCACTTATGGTATTAACTAATAACTGACACAGATGAACATATTTCCAAAGAGAAAGACACTCACAGGCTTAGAAAACAAAACAAACTATGCTCATCTAAAAGGAAAGGAGGGGGGAAATTGAGAAATGAGGATTAGTGTTACTATACATATACAAATACATATTATATACATGTATCAAAAAGACCGAACATATAGCAAGGGAGGTCGATGGAACACTGTAATATTTTACATGGGAAGAGGATCTGTACATTAATAGACATACATAATGTACAAAAGGACCAGATGGTGTACACCTAGGACAAACAATATTCTAAACTTTACCCAGATTAAAAAAATTTTAAAAACCAAGAAGAAGTAATGAGACATAAACTTATGGGGATTTCTCCTGGCAAATTCCATTCTAATTTACAACCTAGGACAATGACTTCCAGAAGGGCTCTGCTGCCCTAGTACCCAGATTGGGGAATGGAGAAAAGCTACCTCCTTGTGGACGTTTCCCACAACAGCAGCTTTGAACCCACTGCAAAAGGTCACTAAATTTTCACCAACTTGCAGTTCTGTAAATGACACCTGCCCTCCAAAAAATTTCTGGGGTCAAAAATCGACCAAAAAATTCAAAAGAGGGCAACCTTCGAAGAAGTCAATTTCAAGAGCTCTATTATACTTACGTTTTTTTCTTTTAAAGAGAAAAGAAAAAGGCGTAGGAATATGATGAATTTAAAAATTTTAATGTCATGCATACCCATATTACAAAAACCTATCAGCTCACAGCAATCAGAATGGCCATTAGGAAAAATGCTGCCAAAAATAAACGGTGAAGGGAGTGTGGAGAAATGCGTACCCTCGGTTGTAAGGGGGGGCATGTAAAGAGCCACTAATGAAAACACAACGTAGGTGCTTTGAAAAGGGAAACATTGAGCTACCAGTCAATCAATCACAACCACTGCTTGGCCTATCACCTGAGAAAATGAGAATCAAAAATCACAGGCTGGCAAACCTGTACGCCAGCAATATTTACCATAGCCAGCACTTGGAAGCAATGAAAATGTCCATCAACCGAGGAATGCACCAAGAAGAAGTGGTCCACGTACACAATGGAATATTACTCTAATAATAAATATAAATTGAATTAAAAACAAACAAAAGCAAGGAGACATCAACATTTGTGGGTTTATCCGGGCACATTGCACTCTAATTTATAACCGAAGAACACCACTGGCCGGTAGGTCTGTTTCCCTAGTACCAGCATGGGGAACGTAGAAAGGCTGCCGCTCTCTGGCCATTACCTGCAAAAGCAGGTTTAAAGCCTGAGCTAATGGTCACTTCATATGAACAAGTACTTCAGGGCTGTAAATGAAACCTGCCCTCAAAATGTCTTGAGGGAGATAATGGCCAAAATATTTCAAATGGTGACACATACTTTAAGAAAACACTTTGAAGAAATAAGCTCTAATCACAGCTGGAAAAATTAAAAGGACATGTCTTAAAGCTCAATTTCAACACATTATGAGACACATGCAAATTCAACCACAAAGAGGTATCAGCTCACACCACTCAGAATAACCATCAGCAAAAACTACAAAGAATAAATGCTGAAGGTGCTGGGAAGAAATACATACCCTCCACTTTAAGTGGGACGTAACCTGGAAAGAGCCACTAAGGAGAACAGAATAGAGGTGCCTTTAAAAGGTAACCATTGAGCTACCATATGATCTAGCAGACCTATGCCTAGACCTATAAACGAAGAAGAGAGAATTGGAAGGACACAGGCACGCAAATCTACATTGCATAGTATTACAATAGCCAAGATATGGAAGTAACCAAAAAGTCCACCGACAGATGGGTGGACAAAGAAGTACTGCTACCTGTACAGATGGAATAAGAGCTAGTGAAAAAATGAAACAATGCCATTTGCAGCACCATAGATGAGTCTAGAAGTAATCACGCAACTTGGAGTAAGTGAGAAAGCGAAAGACACATATCCTATCATATCACATATAGGTGTTACCTAAAAAATGATACAAACAAAAGATATTTCCACAGAGAAACACTATCATAGATTCATTAAAAAAACTTATGGTTCACCAAATGGAAAGGTGTGAGGATTGGATACATTACCATATTGAGGTTAACAGAGAGATACAAACACATGTGAAATATATAATCACCAAAGACCTACGCAATACCAAGAGAAGACTACTCAACATTGTGTCATAACCTACATGGGAAAAGGATCCGAAGAATAGATATATGCATATGTGTGAAAGAACCACATCTTGCACACCTAGAACAAACAAAACATTGTAATCAAGTTTGCTGTGATAAAAAATAAAAATTAAGTTCAAAATACCAACAAGAAGTAATGAGACATAAACTTAAAGGGCTTTTTCCTCGCACATTCCATTCTAATTTACAACCTAGAACACCACTTCCAGTAAGGCTCTGTTGCCCTAGAAACCAGATTTGGTAAAGGAGAAATGCTGCCGCCTTGTGGCCGATTCCCGCAAGAGCAGCTTTTAACCCACAGCTAATGGTCACTTACCATTCACAAGGACTCAGGGCTGTAAAGGACACCTGCCCTCAAAATTGTGCTGAGGTAGGGAATGGATACAAAAAATTCAAAACAGGCCAAATTTTCAAGAAGATAGTATGAAGAGGTAAGTTTTACTCACTCTCTTTTTAAAGAAAGGAAAATGGATAAAAGCTCCACCTCAGGAAGTATTAGACTCATGCAATCTAATCTACAAAAAGTTTTCAACTCACACCAGTCGACTGACCATTGGCAAAAAGTCTACAAACAATAAATGCTGAAGAGGTTTTAGAGAACTGTGTACCCTCTAGCTGCTGGTGAGATGCAAAAGGGTTAAACGCTAATAATGAGAACAGAAAGGAGCTGCGTTGAAAAGGAAAAATTGAGGTACCATTCAATCCAGCAGGCGCACCAATGGGCCTCTCACCTGAGAAGACCAGAATGAAGAAGACCCGGGCTGCAAAAACTGCACTGCAGCCTTATTCACCATAGCCAAGACAGTGAAGCAACCAAAATGTCCATCAACAGATGAAAGGATAAAGAAGAAGTGGTCCATGTACACAATGAATACTAGCCATGGAAAACAATGAAACACTGCTCTTTGAGGCACCATAGATGATCTTGGAGATAATCACAGAACATGAGGTAAGTCGGAAAGCAGAAGTCCTATATCCTATGATATCACTTATAGGCGTTATCTAATAACTGACACAAATGAACATATTTCCACAGAGAAAGTCAATCACAGACTTATTAAAAAAAAAACTATGCTTACCTAAAAGGAAAGGTGGGGGGAATGGATAAATGAAGATTAGCGTTACCATATGTATACAAATACATATTATATACATATATCAAAAAGACCGACCATATAGCAAGGAAGGTTTACGGAACACTCTGTAATAATTTACAGGGGAAGAGGATCTCTACATAAATAGGTATATAGAATATGTAGATGAACCAGAGTGTGTACACCTTGGACAAGCAACATTCTAACCATTACCCCAATTGAAAAAATTAAAACAACGAACTAGGAGTAATGAGACATAAACTTATGGGGGGTTTTCCTGGCACATTCCATTCAAATTTACAACCTAGGCAAACGACTTCCAGAACGGCTCTGCTGCCCTAGTACCCAGATTTGGGAATGGAGAAATGCTGCATCCTTGTGGCCGTTTCCCACCACAGCAGCTTTAAACCCACTGCAAAAGGTCACTAAATATTCACCAATTGCAGGTCTGTAAATGACACCTGCCCTCCAAAAAATACTGAGGTCGAAAATCGACCAAAAAATTCTAGAGTGCAACCTTCCAAAAAGAAAATTTGAAGAGGTATATTATACTCACACTTTTGTTCTTTTTTCTTTTAACAGAAAAGAAAAAGGCGTGGAAAAATGATGAATTGTAGGAATTTTTACAGACATGTAAACCCAAATTACAAACACCTATCAGCTCACACCAGTCAGAATGGCCATCAACAAATATGCTGCAAACAAGAAATGCTGACGTGATTGTGGAGAAGTGCGTACCCTCGATTCTAAGGGGGACGTGGTAAGAGCCACTAATGAAAGCACAATTGAGGTGCCTTGAAAAGGTAAACGTTGAGCTGCCATACCAGTCAATCAATCATAACCACTGCTGGGTCTATCACCTGAGAAAATGAAAATCAAAAATCACAGGCTGGCAATCCTGCCCTCCAGCAATATTTACCATAGGCAACACTTGGAAGCAAGGAAAATGTCCATCAACAGAGGAATGCACCAAGAAGAAGTGGTCCATGTACACAATGGAATATTCGCCACGGAAAACACTGAAGCGCTGCTCTTTGAGGCACCACAGATGAGCCTGGAGATAATCACAAAACATGAAGTAGGTCGGAAAGCAAAAGACCTATAGCCTATAATATCACTTATGGTATTAACTAATAACTGACACAGATGAACATATTTCCAAAGAGAAAGACACTCACAGGCTTAGAAAACAAAACAAACTATGCTCATCTAAAAGGAAAGGAGGGGGGAAATTGAGAAATGAGGATTAGTGTTACTATACATATACAAATACATATTATATACATGTATCAAAAAGACCGAACATATAGCAAGGGAGGTCGATGGAACACTGTAATATTTTACATGGGAAGAGGATCTGTACATTAATAGACATACATAATGTACAAATGGACCAGATGGTGTACACCTAGGACAAACAATATTCTAAACTTTACCCAGATTAAAAAAATTTTAAAAACCAAGAAGAAGTAATGAGACATAAACTTATGGGGATTTCTCCTGGCAAATTCCATTCTAATTTACAACCTAGGACAATGACTTCCAGAAGGGCTCTGCTGCCCTAGTACCCAGATTGGGGAATGGAGAAAAGCTACCTCCTTGTGGACGTTTCCCACAACAGCAGCTTTGAACCCACTGCAAAAGGTCACTAAATTTTCACCAACTTGCAGTTCTGTAAATGACACCTGCCCTCCAAAAAATTTCTGGGGTCAAAAATCGACCAAAAAATTCAAAAGAGGGCAACCTTCGAAGAAGTCAATTTCAAGAGCTCTATTATACTTACGTTTTTTTCTTTTAAAGAGAAAAGAAAAAGGCGTAGGAATATGATGAATTTAAAAATTTTAATGTCATGCATACCCATATTACAAAAACCTATCAGCTCACAGCAATCAGAATGGCCATTAGGAAAAATGCTGCCAAAAATAAACGGTGAAGGGAGTGTGGAGAAATGCGTACCCTCGGTTGTAAGGGGGGGCATGTAAAGAGCCACTAATGAAAACACAACGTAGGTGCTTTGAAAAGGGAAACATTGAGCTACCAGTCAATCAATCACAACCACTGCTTGGCCTATCACCTGAGAAAATGAGAATCAAAAATCACAGGCTGGCAAACCTGTACGCCAGCAATATTTACCATAGCCAGCACTTGGAAGCAATGAAAATGTCCATCAACCGAGGAATGCACCAAGAAGAAGTGGTCCACGTACACAATGGAATATTACTCTAATAATAAATATAAATTGAATTAAAAACAAAGAAAAGCAAGGAGACATCAACATTTGTGGGTTTATCCGGGCACATTGCACTCTAATTTATAACCGAAGAACACCACTGGCCGGTAGGTCTGTTTCCCTAGTACCAGCATGGGGAACGTAGAAAGGCTGCCGCTCTCTGGCCATTACCTGCAAAAGCAGGTTTAAAGCCTGAGCTAATGGTCACTTCATATGAACAAGTACTTCAGGGCTGTAAATGAAACCTGCCCTCAAAATGTCTTGAGGGAGATAATGGCCAAAATATTTCAAATGGTGACACATACTTTAAGAAAACACTTTGAAGAAATAAGCTCTAATCACAGCTGGAAAAATTAAAAGGACATGTCTTAAAGCTCAATTTCAACACATTATGAGACACATGCAAATTCAACCACAAAGAGGTATCAGCTCACACCACTCAGAATAACCATCAGCAAAAACTACAAAGAATAAATGCTGAAGGTGCTGGGAAGAAATACATACCCTCCACTTTAAGTGGGACGTAACCTGGAAAGAGCCACTAAGGAGAACAGAATAGAGGTGCCTTTAAAAGGTAACCATTGAGCTACCATATGATCTAGCAGACCTATGCCTAGACCTATAAACGAAGAAGAGAGAATTGGAAGGACACAGGCACGCAAATCTACATTGCATAGTATTACAATAGCCAAGATATGGAAGTAACCAAAAAGTCCACCGACAGATGGGTGGACAAAGAAGTACTGCTACCTGTACAGATGGAATAAGAGCTAGTGAAAAAATGAAACAATGCCATTTGCAGCACCATAGATGAGTCTAGAAGTAATCACGCAACTTGGAGTAAGTGAGAAAGCGAAAGACACATATCCTATCATATCACATATAGGTGTTACCTAAAAAATGATACAAACAAAAGATATTTCCACAGAGAAACACTATCATAGATTCATTAAAAAAACTTATGGTTCACCAAATGGAAAGGTGTGAGGATTGGATACATTACCATATTGAGGTTAACAGAGAGATACAAACACATGTGAAATATATAATCACCAAAGACCTACGCAATACCAAGAGAAGACTACTCAACATTGTGTCATAACCTACATGGGAAAAGGATCCGAAGAATAGATATATGCATATGTGTGAAAGAACCACATCTTGCACACCTAGAACAAACAAAACATTGTAATCAAGTTTGCTGTGATAAAAAATAAAAATTAAGTTCAAAATACCAACAAGAAGTAATGAGACATAAACTTAAAGGGCTTTTTCCTCGCACATTCCATTCTAATTTACAACCTAGAACACCACTTCCAGTAAGGCTCTGTTGCCCTAGAAACCAGATTTGGTAAAGGAGAAATGCTGCCGCCTTGTGGCCGATTCCCGCAAGAGCAGCTTTTAACCCACAGCTAATGGTCACTTACCATTCACAAGGACTCAGGGCTGTAAAGGACACCTGCCCTCAAAATTGTGCTGAGGTAGGGAATGGATACAAAAAATTCAAAACAGGCCAAATTTTCAAGAAGATAGTATGAAGAGGTAAGTTTTACTCACTCTCTTATTAAAGAAAGGAAAATGGATAAAAGCTCCACCTCAGGAAGTATTAGACTCATGCAATCTAATCTACAAAAAGTTTTCAACTCACACCAGTCGACTGACCATTGGCAAAAAGTCTACAAACAATAAATGCTGAAGAGGTTTTAGAGAACTGTGTACCCTCTAGCTGCTGGTGAGATGCAAAAGGGTTAAACGCTAATAATGAGAACAGAAAGGAGCTGCGTTGAAAAGGAAAAATTGAGGTACCATTCAATCCAGCAGGCGCACCAATGGGCCTCTCACCTGAGAAGACCAGAATGAAGAAGACCCGGGCTGCAAAAACTGCACTGCAGCCTTATTCACCATAGCCAAGACAGTGAAGCAACCAAAATGTCCATCAACAGATGAAAGGATAAAGAAGAAGTGGTCCATGTACACAATGAATACTAGCCATGGAAAACAATGAAACACTGCTCTTTGAGGCACCATAGATGATCTTGGAGATAATCACAGAACATGAGGTAAGTCGGAAAGCAGAAGTCCTATATCCTATGATATCACTTATAGGCGTTATCTAATAACTGACACAAATGAACATATTTCCACAGAGAAAGTCAATCACAGACTTATTAAAAAAAAAACTATGCTTACCTAAAAGGAAAGGTGGGGGGAATGGATAAATGAAGATTAGCGTTACCATATGTATACAAATACATATTATATACATATATCAAAAAGACCGACCATATAGCAAGGAAGGTTTACGGAACACTCTGTAATAATTTACAGGGGAAGAGGATCTCTACATAAATAGGTATATAGAATATGTAGATGAACCAGAGTGTGTACACCTTGGACAAGCAACATTCTAACCATTACCCCAATTGAAAAAATTAAAACAACGAACTAGGAGTAATGAGACATAAACTTATGGGGGGTTTTCCTGGCACATTCCATTCAAATTTACAACCTAGGCAAACGACTTCCAGAACGGCTCTGCTGCCCTAGTACCCAGATTTGGGAATGGAGAAATGCTGCATCCTTGTGGCCGTTTCCCACCACAGCAGCTTTAAACCCACTGCAAAAGGTCACTAAATATTCACCAATTGCAGGTCTGTAAATGACACCTGCCCTCCAAAAAATACTGAGGTCGAAAATCGACCAAAAAATTCTAGAGTGCAACCTTCCAAAAAGAAAATTTGAAGAGGTATATTATACTCACACTTTTGTTCTTTTTTCTTTTAACAGAAAAGAAAAAGGCGTGGAAAAATGATGAATTGTAGGAATTTTTACAGACATGTAAACCCAAATTACAAACACCTATCAGCTCACACCAGTCAGAATGGCCATCAACAAATATGCTGCAAACAAGAAATGCTGACGTGATTGTGGAGAAGTGCGTACCCTCGATTCTAAGGGGGACGTGGTAAGAGCCACTAATGAAAGCACAATTGAGGTGCCTTGAAAAGGTAAACGTTGAGCTACCATACCAGTCAATCAATCATAACCACTGCTGGGTCTATCACCTGAGAAAATGAAAATCAAAAATCACAGGCTGGCAATCCTGCCCTCCAGCAATATTTACCATAGGCAACACTTGGAAGCAAGGAAAATGTCCATCAACAGAGGAATGCACCAAGAAGAAGTGGTCCATGTACACAATGGAATATTAGCCACGGAAAACACTGAAGCGCTGCTCTTTGAGGCACCACAGATGAGCCTGGAGATAATCACAAAACATGAAGTAGGTCGGAAAGCAAAAGACCTATAGCCTATAATATCACTTATGGTATTAACTAATAACTGACACAGATGAACATATTTCCAAAGAGAAAGACACTCACAGGCTTAGAAAACAAAACAAACTATGCTCATCTAAAAGGAAAGGAGGGGGGAAATTGAGAAATGAGGATTAGTGTTACTATACATATACAAATACATATTATATACATGTATCAAAAAGACCGAACATATAGCAAGGGAGGTCGATGGAACACTGTAATATTTTACATGGGAAGAGGATCTGTACATTAATAGACATACATAATGTACAAAAGGACCAGATGGTGTACACCTAGGACAAACAATATTCTAAACTTTACCCAGATTAAAAAAATTTTAAAAACCAAGAAGAAGTAATGAGACATAAACTTATGGGGATTTCTCCTGGCAAATTCCATTCTAATTTACAACCTAGGACAATGACTTCCAGAAGGGCTCTGCTGCCCTAGTACCCAGATTGGGGAATGGAGAAAAGCTACCTCCTTGTGGACGTTTCCCACAACAGCAGCTTTGAACCCACTGCAAAAGGTCACTAAATTTTCACCAACTTGCAGTTCTGTAAATGACACCTGCCCTCCAAAAAATTTCTGGGGTCAAAAATCGACCAAAAAATTCAAAAGAGGGCAACCTTCGAAGAAGTCAATTTCAAGAGCTCTATTATACTTACGGTTTTTTCTTTTAAGAGAAAAGAAAAAGGCGTAGGAATATGATGAATTTAAAAATTTTAATGTCATGCATACCCATATTACAAAAACCTATCAGCTCACAGCAATCAGAATGGCCATTAGGAAAAATGCTGCCAAAAATAAACGGTGAAGGGAGTGTGGAGAAATGCGTACCCTCGGTTGTAAGGGGGGGCATGTAAAGAGCCACTAATGAAAACACAACGTAGGTGCTTTGAAAAGGGAAACATTGAGCTACCAGTCAATCAATCACAACCACTGCTTGGCCTATCACCTGAGAAAATGAGAATCAAAAATCACAGGCTGGCAAACCTGTACGCCAGCAATATTTACCATAGCCAGCACTTGGAAGCAATGAAAATGTCCATCAACCGAGGAATGCACCAAGAAGAAGTGGTCCACGTACACAATGGAATATTACTCTAATAATAAATATAAATTGAATTAAAAACAAACAAAAGCAAGGAGACATCAACATTTGTGGGTTTATCCGGGCACATTGCACTCTAATTTATAACCGAAGAACACCACTGGCCGGTAGGTCTGTTTCCCTAGTACCAGCATGGGGAACGTAGAAAGGCTGCCGCTCTCTGGCCATTACCTGCAAAAGCAGGTTTAAAGCCTGAGCTAATGGTCACTTCATATGAACAAGTACTTCAGGGCTGTAAATGAAACCTGCCCTCAAAATGTCTTGAGGGAGATAATGGCCAAAATATTTCAAATGGTGACACATACTTTAAGAAAACACTTTGAAGAAATAAGCTCTAATCACAGCTGGAAAAATTAAAAGGACATGTCTTAAAGCTCAATTTCAACACATTATGAGACACATGCAAATTCAA
Source organism: Balaenoptera borealis (assembly GCF_965194805.1). Taxonomy (NCBI): domain Eukaryota; kingdom Metazoa; phylum Chordata; class Mammalia; order Artiodactyla; family Balaenopteridae; genus Balaenoptera; species Balaenoptera borealis. The sequence continues at coordinate 33,338 of NW_028123096.1, read as the reverse complement.
CCACAAAGAGGTATCAGCTCACACCACTCAGAATAACCATCAGCAAAAACTACAAAGAATAAATGCTGAAGGTGCTGGGAAGAAATACATACCCTCCACTTTAAGTGGGACGTAACCTGGAAAGAGCCACTAAGGAGAACAGAATAGAGGTGCCTTTAAAAGGTAACCATTGAGCTACCATATGATCTAGCAGACCTATGCCTAGACCTATAAACGAAGAAGAGAGAATTGGAAGGACACAGGCACGCAAATCTACATTGCATAGTATTACAATAGCCAAGATATGGAAGTAACCAAAAAGTCCACCGACAGATGGGTGGACAAAGAAGTACTGCTACCTGTACAGATGGAATAAGAGCTAGTGAAAAAATGAAACAATGCCATTTGCAGCACCATAGATGAGTCTAGAAGTAATCACGCAACTTGGAGTAAGTGAGAAAGCGAAAGACACATATCCTATCATATCACATATAGGTGTTACCTAAAAAATGATACAAACAAAAGATATTTCCACAGAGAAACACTATCATAGATTCATTAAAAAAACTTATGGTTCACCAAATGGAAAGGTGTGAGGATTGGATACATTACCATATTGAGGTTAACAGAGAGATACAAACACATGTGAAATATATAATCACCAAAGACCTACGCAATACCAAGAGAAGACTACTCAACATTGTGTCATAACCTACATGGGAAAAGGATCCGAAGAATAGATATATGCATATGTGTGAAAGAACCACATCTTGCACACCTAGAACAAACAAAACATTGTAATCAAGTTTGCTGTGATAAAAAATAAAAATTAAGTTCAAAATACCAACAAGAAGTAATGAGACATAAACTTAAAGGGCTTTTTCCTCGCACATTCCATTCTAATTTACAACCTAGAACACCACTTCCAGTAAGGCTCTGTTGCCCTAGAAACCAGATTTGGTAAAGGAGAAATGCTGCCGCCTTGTGGCCGATTCCCGCAAGAGCAGCTTTTAACCCACAGCTAATGGTCACTTACCATTCACAAGGACTCAGGGCTGTAAAGGACACCTGCCCTCAAAATTGTGCTGAGGTAGGGAATGGATACAAAAAATTCAAAACAGGCCAAATTTTCAAGAAGATAGTATGAAGAGGTAAGTTTTACTCACTCTCTTATTAAAGAAAGGAAAATGGATAAAAGCTCCACCTCAGGAAGTATTAGACTCATGCAATCTAATCTACAAAAAGTTTTCAACTCACACCAGTCGACTGACCATTGGCAAAAAGTCTACAAACAATAAATGCTGAAGAGGTTTTAGAGAACTGTGTACCCTCTAGCTGCTGGTGAGATGCAAAAGGGTTAAACGCTAATAATGAGAACAGAAAGGAGCTGCGTTGAAAAGGAAAAATTGAGGTACCATTCAATCCAGCAGGCGCACCAATGGGCCTCTCACCTGAGAAGACCAGAATGAAGAAGACCCGGGCTGCAAAAACTGCACTGCAGCCTTATTCACCATAGCCAAGACAGTGAAGCAACCAAAATGTCCATCAACAGATGAAAGGATAAAGAAGAAGTGGTCCATGTACACAATGAATACTAGCCATGGAAAACAATGAAACACTGCTCTTTGAGGCACCATAGATGATCTTGGAGATAATCACAGAACATGAGGTAAGTCGGAAAGCAGAAGTCCTATATCCTATGATATCACTTATAGGCGTTATCTAATAACTGACACAAATGAACATATTTCCACAGAGAAAGTCAATCACAGACTTATTAAAAAAAAAACTATGCTTACCTAAAAGGAAAGGTGGGGGGAATGGATAAATGAAGATTAGCGTTACCATATGTATACAAATACATATTATATACATATATCAAAAAGACCGACCATATAGCAAGGAAGGTTTACGGAACACTCTGTAATAATTTACAGGGGAAGAGGATCTCTACATAAATAGGTATATAGAATATGTAGATGAACCAGAGTGTGTACACCTTGGACAAGCAACATTCTAACCATTACCCCAATTGAAAAAATTAAAACAACGAACTAGGAGTAATGAGACATAAACTTATGGGGGGTTTTCCTGGCACATTCCATTCAAATTTACAACCTAGGCAAACGACTTCCAGAACGGCTCTGCTGCCCTAGTACCCAGATTTGGGAATGGAGAAATGCTGCATCCTTGTGGCCGTTTCCCACCACAGCAGCTTTAAACCCACTGCAAAAGGTCACTAAATATTCACCAATTGCAGGTCTGTAAATGACACCTGCCCTCCAAAAAATACTGAGGTCGAAAATCGACCAAAAAATTCTAGAGTGCAACCTTCCAAAAAGAAAATTTGAAGAGGTATATTATACTCACACTTTTGTTCTTTTTTCTTTTAACAGAAAAGAAAAAGGCGTGGAAAAATGATGAATTGTAGGAATTTTTACAGACATGTAAACCCAAATTACAAACACCTATCAGCTCACACCAGTCAGAATGGCCATCAACAAATATGCTGCAAACAAGAAATGCTGACGTGATTGTGGAGAAGTGCGTACCCTCGATTCTAAGGGGGACGTGGTAAGAGCCACTAATGAAAGCACAATTGAGGTGCCTTGAAAAGGTAAACGTTGAGCTACCATACCAGTCAATCAATCATAACCACTGCTGGGTCTATCACCTGAGAAAATGAAAATCAAAAATCACAGGCTGGCAATCCTGCCCTCCAGCAATATTTACCATAGGCAACACTTGGAAGCAAGGAAAATGTCCATCAACAGAGGAATGCACCAAGAAGAAGTGGTCCATGTACACAATGGAATATTAGCCACGGAAAACACTGAAGCGCTGCTCTTTGAGGCACCACAGATGAGCCTGGAGATAATCACAAAACATGAAGTAGGTCGGAAAGCAAAAGACCTATAGCCTATAATATCACTTATGGTATTAACTAATAACTGACACAGATGAACATATTTCCAAAGAGAAAGACACTCACAGGCTTAGAAAACAAAACAAACTATGCTCATCTAAAAGGAAAGGAGGGGGGAAATTGAGAAATGAGGATTAGTGTTACTATACATATACAAATACATATTATATACATGTATCAAAAAGACCGAACATATAGCAAGGGAGGTCGATGGAACACTGTAATATTTTACATGGGAAGAGGATCTGTACATTAATAGACATACATAATGTACAAAAGGACCAGATGGTGTACACCTAGGACAAACAATATTCTAAACTTTACCCAGATTAAAAAAATTTTAAAAACCAAGAAGAAGTAATGAGACATAAACTTATGGGGATTTCTCCTGGCAAATTCCATTCTAATTTACAACCTAGGACAATGACTTCCAGAAGGGCTCTGCTGCCCTAGTACCCAGATTGGGGAATGGAGAAAAGCTACCTCCTTGTGGACGTTTCCCACAACAGCAGCTTTGAACCCACTGCAAAAGGTCACTAAATTTTCACCAACTTGCAGTTCTGTAAATGACACCTGCCCTCCAAAAAATTTCTGGGGTCAAAAATCGACCAAAAAATTCAAAAGAGGGCAACCTTCGAAGAAGTCAATTTCAAGAGCTCTATTATACTTACGGTTTTTTCTTTTAAGAGAAAAGAAAAAGGCGTAGGAATATGATGAATTTAAAAATTTTAATGTCATGCATACCCATATTACAAAAACCTATCAGCTCACAGCAATCAGAATGGCCATTAGGAAAAATGCTGCCAAAAATAAACGGTGAAGGGAGTGTGGAGAAATGCGTACCCTCGGTTGTAAGGGGGGGCATGTAAAGAGCCACTAATGAAAACACAACGTAGGTGCTTTGAAAAGGGAAACATTGAGCTACCAGTCAATCAATCACAACCACTGCTTGGCCTATCACCTGAGAAAATGAGAATCAAAAATCACAGGCTGGCAAACCTGTACGCCAGCAATATTTACCATAGCCAGCACTTGGAAGCAATGAAAATGTCCATCAACCGAGGAATGCACCAAGAAGAAGTGGTCCACGTACACAATGGAATATTACTCTAATAATAAATATAAATTGAATTAAAAACAAACAAAAGCAAGGAGACATCAACATTTGTGGGTTTATCCGGGCACATTGCACTCTAATTTATAACCGAAGAACACCACTGGCCGGTAGGTCTGTTTCCCTAGTACCAGCATGGGGAACGTAGAAAGGCTGCCGCTCTCTGGCCATTACCTGCAAAAGCAGGTTTAAAGCCTGAGCTAATGGTCACTTCATATGAACAAGTACTTCAGGGCTGTAAATGAAACCTGCCCTCAAAATGTCTTGAGGGAGATAATGGCCAAAATATTTCAAATGGTGACACATACTTTAAGAAAACACTTTGAAGAAATAAGCTCTAATCACAGCTGGAAAAATTAAAAGGACATGTCTTAAAGCTCAATTTCAACACATTATGAGACACATGCAAATTCAACCACAAAGAGGTATCAGCTCACACCACTCAGAATAACCATCAGCAAAAACTACAAAGAATAAATGCTGAAGGTGCTGGGAAGAAATACATACCCTCCACTTTAAGTGGGACGTAACCTGGAAAGAGCCACTAAGGAGAACAGAATAGAGGTGCCTTTAAAAGGTAACCATTGAGCTACCATATGATCTAGCAGACCTATGCCTAGACCTATAAACGAAGAAGAGAGAATTGGAAGGACACAGGCACGCAAATCTACATTGCATAGTATTACAATAGCCAAGATATGGAAGTAACCAAAAAGTCCACCGACAGATGGGTGGACAAAGAAGTACTGCTACCTGTACAGATGGAATAAGAGCTAGTGAAAAAATGAAACAATGCCATTTGCAGCACCATAGATGAGTCTAGAAGTAATCACGCAACTTGGAGTAAGTGAGAAAGCGAAAGACACATATCCTATCATATCACATATAGGTGTTACCTAAAAAATGATACAAACAAAAGATATTTCCACAGAGAAACACTATCATAGATTCATTAAAAAAACTTATGGTTCACCAAATGGAAAGGTGTGAGGATTGGATACATTACCATATTGAGGTTAACAGAGAGATACAAACACATGTGAAATATATAATCACCAAAGACCTACGCAATACCAAGAGAAGACTACTCAACATTGTGTCATAACCTACATGGGAAAAGGATCCGAAGAATAGATATATGCATATGTGTGAAAGAACCACATCTTGCACACCTAGAACAAACAAAACATTGTAATCAAGTTTGCTGTGATAAGAAATAAAAATTAAGTTCAAAATACCAACAAGAAGTAATGAGACATAAACTTAAAGGGCTTTTTCCTCGCACATTCCATTCTAATTTACAACCTAGAACACCACTTCCAGTAAGGCTCTGTTGCCCTAGAAACCAGATTTGGTAAAGGAGAAATGCTGCCGCCTTGTGGCCGATTCCCGCAAGAGCAGCTTTTAACCCACAGCTAATGGTCACTTACCATTCACAAGGACTCAGGGCTGTAAAGGACACCTGCCCTCAAAATTGTGCTGAGGTAGGGAATGGATACAAAAAATTCAAAACAGGCCAAATTTTCAAGAAGATAGTATGAAGAGGTAAGTTTTACTCACTCTCTTATTAAAGAAAGGAAAATGGATAAAAGCTCCACCTCAGGAAGTATTAGACTCATGCAATCTAATCTACAAAAAGTTTTCAACTCACACCAGTCGACTGACCATTGGCAAAAAGTCTACAAACAATAAATGCTGAAGAGGTTTTAGAGAACTGTGTACCCTCTAGCTGCTGGTGAGATGCAAAAGGGTTAAACGCTAATAATGAGAACAGAAAGGAGCTGCGTTGAAAAGGAAAAATTGAGGTACCATTCAATCCAGCAGGCGCACCAATGGGCCTCTCACCTGAGAAGACCAGAATGAAGAAGACCCGGGCTGCAAAAACTGCACTGCAGCCTTATTCACCATAGCCAAGACAGTGAAGCAACCAAAATGTCCATCAACAGATGAAAGGATAAAGAAGAAGTGGTCCATGTACACAATGAATACTAGCCATGGAAAACAATGAAACACTGCTCTTTGAGGCACCATAGATGATCTTGGAGATAATCACAGAACATGAGGTAAGTCGGAAAGCAGAAGTCCTATATCCTATGATATCACTTATAGGCGTTATCTAATAACTGACACAAATGAACATATTTCCACAGAGAAAGTCAACCACAGACTTATTAAAAAAAAAACTATGCTTACCTAAAAGGAAAGGTGGGGGGAATGGATAAATGAAGATTAGCGTTACCATATGTATACAAATACATATTATATACATATATCAAAAAGACCGACCATATAGCAAGGAAGGTTTACGGAACACTCTGTAATAATTTACAGGGGAAGAGGATCTCTACATAAATAGGTATATAGAATATGTAGATGAACCAGAGTGTGTACACCTTGGACAAGCAACATTCTAACCATTACCCCAATTGAAAAAATTAAAACAACGAACTAGGAGTAATGAGACATAAACTTATGGGGGGTTTTCCTGGCACATTCCATTCAAATTTACAACCTAGGCAAACGACTTCCAGAACGGCTCTGCTGCCCTAGTACCCAGATTTGGGAATGGAGAAATGCTGCATCCTTGTGGCCGTTTCCCACCACAGCAGCTTTAAACCCACTGCAAAAGGTCACTAAATATTCACCAATTGCAGGTCTGTAAATGACACCTGCCCTCCAAAAAATACTGAGGTCGAAAATCGACCAAAAAATTCTAGAGTGCAACCTTCCAAAAAGAAAATTTGAAGAGGTATATTATACTCACACTTTTGTTCTTTTTTCTTTTAACAGAAAAGAAAAAGGCGTGGAAAAATGATGAATTGTAGGAATTTTTACAGACATGTAAACCCAAATTACAAACACCTATCAGCTCACACCAGTCAGAATGGCCATCAACAAATATGCTGCAAACAAGAAATGCTGACGTGATTGTGGAGAAGTGCGTACCCTCGATTCTAAGGGGGACGTGGTAAGAGCCACTAATGAAAGCACAATTGAGGTGCCTTGAAAAGGTAAACGTTGAGCTGCCATACCAGTCAATCAATCATAACCACTGCTGGGTCTATCACCTGAGAAAATGAAAATCAAAAATCACAGGCTGGCAATCCTGCCCTCCAGCAATATTTACCATAGGCAACACTTGGAAGCAAGGAAAATGTCCATCAACAGAGGAATGCACCAAGAAGAAGTGGTCCATGTACACAATGGAATATTAGCCACGGAAAACACTGAAGCGCTGCTCTTTGAGGCACCACAGATGAGCCTGGAGATAATCACAAAACATGAAGTAGGTCGGAAAGCAAAAGACCTATAGCCTATAATATCACTTATGGTATTAACTAATAACTGACACAGATGAACATATTTCCAAAGAGAAAGACACTCACAGGCTTAGAAAACAAAACAAACTATGCTCATCTAAAAGGAAAGGAGGGGGGAAATTGAGAAATGAGGATTAGTGTTACTATACATATACAAATACATATTATATACATGTATCAAAAAGACCGAACATATAGCAAGGGAGGTCGATGGAACACTGTAATATTTTACATGGGAAGAGGATCTGTACATTAATAGACATACATAATGTACAAAAGGACCAGATGGTGTACACCTAGGACAAACAATATTCTAAACTTTACCCAGATTAAAAAAATTTTAAAAACCAAGAAGAAGTAATGAGACATAAACTTATGGGGATTTCTCCTGGCAAATTCCATTCTAATTTACAACCTAGGACAATGACTTCCAGAAGGGCTCTGCTGCCCTAGTACCCAGATTGGGGAATGGAGAAAAGCTACCTCCTTGTGGACGTTTCCCACAACAGCAGCTTTGAACCCACTGCAAAAGGTCACTAAATTTTCACCAACTTGCAGTTCTGTAAATGACACCTGCCCTCCAAAAAATTTCTGGGGTCAAAAATCGACCAAAAAATTCAAAAGAGGGCAACCTTCGAAGAAGTCAATTTCAAGAGCTCTATTATACTTACGTTTTTTTCTTTTAAAGAGAAAAGAAAAAGGCGTAGGAATATGATGAATTTAAAAATTTTAATGTCATGCATACCCATATTACAAAAACCTATCAGCTCACAGCAATCAGAATGGCCATTAGGAAAAATGCTGCCAAAAATAAACGGTGAAGGGAGTGTGGAGAAATGCGTACCCTCGGTTGTAAGGGGGGGCATGTAAAGAGCCACTAATGAAAACACAACGTAGGTGCTTTGAAAAGGGAAACATTGAGCTACCAGTCAATCAATCACAACCACTGCTTGGCCTATCACCTGAGAAAATGAGAATCAAAAATCACAGGCTGGCAAACCTGTACGCCAGCAATATTTACCATAGCCAGCACTTGGAAGCAATGAAAATGTCCATCAACCGAGGAATGCACCAAGAAGAAGTGGTCCACGTACACAATGGAATATTACTCTAATAATAAATATAAATTGAATTAAAAACAAACAAAAGCAAGGAGACATCAACATTTGTGGGTTTATCCGGGCACATTGCACTCTAATTTATAACCGAAGAACACCACTGGCCGGTAGGTCTGTTTCCCTAGTACCAGCATGGGGAACGTAGAAAGGCTGCCGCTCTCTGGCCATTACCTGCAAAAGCAGGTTTAAAGCCTGAGCTAATGGTCACTTCATATGAACAAGTACTTCAGGGCTGTAAATGAAACCTGCCCTCAAAATGTCTTGAGGGAGATAATGGCCAAAATATTTCAAATGGTGACACATACTTTAAGAAAACACTTTGAAGAAATAAGCTCTAATCACAGCTGGAAAAATTAAAAGGACATGTCTTAAAGCTCAATTTCAACACATTATGAGACACATGCAAATTCAACCACAAAGAGGTATCAGCTCACACCACTCAGAATAACCATCAGCAAAAACTACAAAGAATAAATGCTGAAGGTGCTGGGAAGAAATACATACCCTCCACTTTAAGTGGGACGTAACCTGGAAAGAGCCACTAAGGAGAACAGAATAGAGGTGCCTTTAAAAGGTAACCATTGAGCTACCATATGATCTAGCAGACCTATGCCTAGACCTATAAACGAAGAAGAGAGAATTGGAAGGACACAGGCACGCAAATCTACATTGCATAGTATTACAATAGCCAAGATATGGAAGTAACCAAAAAGTCCACCGACAGATGGGTGGACAAAGAAGTACTGCTACCTGTACAGATGGAATAAGAGCTAGTGAAAAAATGAAACAATGCCATTTGCAGCACCATAGATGAGTCTAGAAGTAATCACGCAACTTGGAGTAAGTGAGAAAGCGAAAGACACATATCCTATCATATCACATATAGGTGTTACCTAAAAAATGATACAAACAAAAGATATTTCCACAGAGAAACACTATCATAGATTCATTAAAAAAACTTATGGTTCACCAAATGGAAAGGTGTGAGGATTGGATACATTACCATATTGAGGTTAACAGAGAGATACAAACACATGTGAAATATATAATCACCAAAGACCTACGCAATACCAAGAGAAGACTACTCAACATTGTGTCATAACCTACATGGGAAAAGGATCCGAAGAATAGATATATGCATATGTGTGAAAGAACCACATCTTGCACACCTAGAACAAACAAAACATTGTAATCAAGTTTGCTGTGATAAAAAATAAAAATTAAGTTCAAAATACCAACAAGAAGTAATGAGACATAAACTTAAAGGGCTTTTTCCTCGCACATTCCATTCTAATTTACAACCTAGAACACCACTTCCAGTAAGGCTCTGTTGCCCTAGAAACCAGATTTGGTAAAGGAGAAATGCTGCCGCCTTGTGGCCGATTCCCGCAAGAGCAGCTTTTAACCCACAGCTAATGGTCACTTACCATTCACAAGGACTCAGGGCTGTAAAGGACACCTGCCCTCAAAATTGTGCTGAGGTAGGGAATGGATACAAAAAATTCAAAACAGGCCAAATTTTCAAGAAGATAGTATGAAGAGGTAAGTTTTACTCACTCTCTTTTTAAAGAAAGGAAAATGGATAAAAGCTCCACCTCAGGAAGTATTAGACTCATGCAATCTAATCTACAAAAAGTTTTCAACTCACACCAGTCGACTGACCATTGGCAAAAAGTCTACAAACAATAAATGCTGAAGAGGTTTTAGAGAACTGTGTACCCTCTAGCTGCTGGTGAGATGCAAAAGGGTTAAACGCTAATAATGAGAACAGAAAGGAGCTGCGTTGAAAAGGAAAAATTGAGGTACCATTCAATCCAGCAGGCGCACCAATGGGCCTCTCACCTGAGAAGACCAGAATGAAGAAGACCCGGGCTGCAAAAACTGCACTGCAGCCTTATTCACCATAGCCAAGACAGTGAAGCAACCAAAATGTCCATCAACAGATGAAAGGATAAAGAAGAAGTGGTCCATGTACACAATGAATACTAGCCATGGAAAACAATGAAACACTGCTCTTTGAGGCACCATAGATGATCTTGGAGATAATCACAGAACATGAGGTAAGTCGGAAAGCAGAAGTCCTATATCCTATGATATCACTTATAGGCGTTATCTAATAACTGACACAAATGAACATATTTCCACAGAGAAAGTCAATCACAGACTTATTAAAAAAAAAACTATGCTTACCTAAAAGGAAAGGTGGGGGGAATGGATAAATGAAGATTAGCGTTACCATATGTATACAAATACATATTATATACATATATCAAAAAGACCGACCATATAGCAAGGAAGGTTTACGGAACACTCTGTAATAATTTACAGGGGAAGAGGATCTCTACATAAATAGGTATATAGAATATGTAGATGAACCAGAGTGTGTACACCTTGGACAAGCAACATTCTAACCATTACCCCAATTGAAAAAATTAAAACAACGAACTAGGAGTAATGAGACATAAACTTATGGGGGGTTTTCCTGGCACATTCCATTCAAATTTACAACCTAGGCAAACGACTTCCAGAACGGCTCTGCTGCCCTAGTACCCAGATTTGGGAATGGAGAAATGCTGCATCCTTGTGGCCGTTTCCCACCACAGCAGCTTTAAACCCACTGCAAAAGGTCACTAAATATTCACCAATTGCAGGTCTGTAAATGACACCTGCCCTCCAAAAAATACTGAGGTCGAAAATCGACCAAAAAATTCTAGAGTGCAACCTTCCAAAAAGAAAATTTGAAGAGGTATATTATACTCACACTTTTGTTCTTTTTTCTTTTAACAGAAAAGAAAAAGGCGTGGAAAAATGATGAATTGTAGGAATTTTTACAGACATGTAAACCCAAATTACAAACACCTATCAGCTCACACCAGTCAGAATGGCCATCAACAAATATGCTGCAAACAAGAAATGCTGACGTGATTGTGGAGAAGTGCGTACCCTCGATTCTAAGGGGGACGTGGTAAGAGCCACTAATGAAAGCACAATTGAGGTGCCTTGAAAAGGTAAACGTTGAGCTGCCATACCAGTCAATCAATCATAACCACTGCTGGGTCTATCACCTGAGAAAATGAAAATCAAAAATCACAGGCTGGCAATCCTGCCCTCCAGCAATATTTACCATAGGCAACACTTGGAAGCAAGGAAAATGTCCATCAACAGAGGAATGCACCAAGAAGAAGTGGTCCATGTACACAATGGAATATTCGCCACGGAAAACACTGAAGCGCTGCTCTTTGAGGCACCACAGATGAGCCTGGAGATAATCACAAAACATGAAGTAGGTCGGAAAGCAAAAGACCTATAGCCTATAATATCACTTATGGTATTAACTAATAACTGACACAGATGAACATATTTCCAAAGAGAAAGACACTCACAGGCTTAGAAAACAAAACAAACTATGCTCATCTAAAAGGAAAGGAGGGGGGAAATTGAGAAATGAGGATTAGTGTTACTATACATATACAAATACATATTATATACATGTATCAAAAAGACCGAACATATAGCAAGGGAGGTCGATGGAACACTGTAATATTTTACATGGGAAGAGGATCTGTACATTAATAGACATACATAATGTACAAATGGACCAGATGGTGTACACCTAGGACAAACAATATTCTAAACTTTACCCAGATTAAAAAAATTTTAAAAACCAAGAAGAAGTAATGAGACATAAACTTATGGGGATTTCTCCTGGCAAATTCCATTCTAATTTACAACCTAGGACAATGACTTCCAGAAGGGCTCTGCTGCCCTAGTACCCAGATTGGGGAATGGAGAAAAGCTACCTCCTTGTGGACGTTTCCCACAACAGCAGCTTTGAACCCACTGCAAAAGGTCACTAAATTTTCACCAACTTGCAGTTCTGTAAATGACACCTGCCCTCCAAAAAATTTCTGGGGTCAAAAATCGACCAAAAAATTCAAAAGAGGGCAACCTTCGAAGAAGTCAATTTCAAGAGCTCTATTATACTTACGTTTTTTTCTTTTAAAGAGAAAAGAAAAAGGCGTAGGAATATGATGAATTTAAAAATTTTAATGTCATGCATACCCATATTACAAAAACCTATCAGCTCACAGCAATCAGAATGGCCATTAGGAAAAATGCTGCCAAAAATAAACGGTGAAGGGAGTGTGGAGAAATGCGTACCCTCGGTTGTAAGGGGGGGCATGTAAAGAGCCACTAATGAAAACACAACGTAGGTGCTTTGAAAAGGGAAACATTGAGCTACCAGTCAATCAATCACAACCACTGCTTGGCCTATCACCTGAGAAAATGAGAATCAAAAATCACAGGCTGGCAAACCTGTACGCCAGCAATATTTACCATAGCCAGCACTTGGAAGCAATGAAAATGTCCATCAACCGAGGAATGCACCAAGAAGAAGTGGTCCACGTACACAATGGAATATTACTCTAATAATAAATATAAATTGAATTAAAAACAAACAAAAGCAAGGAGACATCAACATTTGTGGGTTTATCCGGGCACATTGCACTCTAATTTATAACCGAAGAACACCACTGGCCGGTAGGTCTGTTTCCCTAGTACCAGCATGGGGAACGTAGAAAGGCTGCCGCTCTCTGGCCATTACCTGCAAAAGCAGGTTTAAAGCCTGAGCTAATGGTCACTTCATATGAACAAGTACTTCAGGGCTGTAAATGAAACCTGCCCTCAAAATGTCTTGAGGGAGATAATGGCCAAAATATTTCAAATGGTGACACATACTTTAAGAAAACACTTTGAAGAAATAAGCTCTAATCACAGCTGGAAAAATTAAAAGGACATGTCTTAAAGCTCAATTTCAACACATTATGAGACACATGCAAATTCAACCACAAAGAGGTATCAGCTCACACCACTCAGAATAACCATCAGCAAAAACTACAAAGAATAAATGCTGAAGGTGCTGGGAAGAAATACATACCCTCCACTTTAAGTGGGACGTAACCTGGAAAGAGCCACTAAGGAGAACAGAATAGAGGTGCCTTTAAAAGGTAACCATTGAGCTACCATATGATCTAGCAGACCTATGCCTAGACCTATAAACGAAGAAGAGAGAATTGGAAGGACACAGGCACGCAAATCTACATTGCATAGTATTACAATAGCCAAGATATGGAAGTAACCAAAAAGTCCACCGACAGATGGGTGGACAAAGAAGTACTGCTACCTGTACAGATGGAATAAGAGCTAGTGAAAAAATGAAACAATGCCATTTGCAGCACCATAGATGAGTCTAGAAGTAATCACGCAACTTGGAGTAAGTGAGAAAGCGAAAGACACATATCCTATCATATCACATATAGGTGTTACCTAAAAAATGATACAAACAAAAGATATTTCCACAGAGAAACACTATCATAGATTCATTAAAAAAACTTATGGTTCCCCAAATGGAAAGGTGTGAGGATTGGATACATTACCATATTGAGGTTAACAGAGAGATACAAACACATGTGAAATATATAATCACCAAAGACCTACGCAATACCAAGAGAAGACTACTCAACATTGTGTCATAACCTACATGGGAAAAGGATCCGAAGAATAGATATATGCATATGTGTGAAAGAACCACATCTTGCACACCTAGAACAAACAAAACATTGTAATCAAGTTTGCTGTGATAAAAAATAAAAATTAAGTTCAAAATACCAACAAGAAGTAATGAGACATAAACTTAAAGGGCTTTTTCCTCGCACATTCCATTCTAATTTACAACCTAGAACACCACTTCCAGTAAGGCTCTGTTGCCCTAGAAACCAGATTTGGTAAAGGAGAAATGCTGCCGCCTTGTGGCCGATTCCCGCAAGAGCAGCTTTTAACCCACAGCTAATGGTCACTTACCATTCACAAGGACTCAGGGCTGTAAAGGACACCTGCCCTCAAAATTGTGCTGAGGTAGGGAATGGATACAAAAAATTCAAAACAGGCCAAATTTTCAAGAAGATAGTATGAAGAGGTAAGTTTTACTCACTCTCTTATTAAAGAAAGGAAAATGGATAAAAGCTCCACCTCAGGAAGTATTAGACTCATGCAATCTAATCTACAAAAAGTTTTCAACTCACACCAGTCGACTGACCATTGGCAAAAAGTCTACAAACAATAAATGCTGAAGAGGTTTTAGAGAACTGTGTACCCTCTAGCTGCTGGTGAGATGCAAAAGGGTTAAACGCTAATAATGAGAACAGAAAGGAGCTGCGTTGAAAAGGAAAAATTGAGGTACCATTCAATCCAGCAGGCGCACCAATGGGCCTCTCACCTGAGAAGACCAGAATGAAGAAGACCCGGGCTGCAAAAACTGCACTGCAGCCTTATTCACCATAGCCAAGACAGTGAAGCAACCAAAATGTCCATCAACAGATGAAAGGATAAAGAAGAAGTGGTCCATGTACACAATGAATACTAGCCATGGAAAACAATGAAACACTGCTCTTTGAGGCACCATAGATGATCTTGGAGATAATCACAGAACATGAGGTAAGTCGGAAAGCAGAAGTCCTATATCCTATGATATCACTTATAGGCGTTATCTAATAACTGACACAAATGAACATATTTCCACAGAGAAAGTCAATCACAGACTTATTAAAAAAAAAACTATGCTTACCTAAAAGGAAAGGTGGGGGGAATGGATAAATGAAGATTAGCGTTACCATATGTATACAAATACATATTATATACATATATCAAAAAGACCGACCATATAGCAAGGAAGGTTTACGGAACACTCTGTAATAATTTACAGGGGAAGAGGATCTCTACATAAATAGGTATATAGAATATGTAGATGAACCAGAGTGTGTACACCTTGGACAAGCAACATTCTAACCATTACCCCAATTGAAAAAATTAAAACAACGAACTAGGAGTAATGAGACATAAACTTATGGGGGGTTTTCCTGGCACATTCCATTCAAATTTACAACCTAGGCAAACGACTTCCAGAACGGCTCTGCTGCCCTAGTACCCAGATTTGGGAATGGAGAAATGCTGCATCCTTGTGGCCGTTTCCCACCACAGCAGCTTTAAACCCACTGCAAAAGGTCACTAAATATTCACCAATTGCAGGTCTGTAAATGACACCTGCCCTCCAAAAAATACTGAGGTCGAAAATCGACCAAAAAATTCTAGAGTGCAACCTTCCAAAAAGAAAATTTGAAGAGGTATATTATACTCACACTTTTGTTCTTTTTTCTTTTAACAGAAAAGAAAAAGGCGTGGAAAAATGATGAATTGTAGGAATTTTTACAGACATGTAAACCCAAATTACAAACACCTATCAGCTCACACCAGTCAGAATGGCCATCAACAAATATGCTGCAAACAAGAAATGCTGACGTGATTGTGGAGAAGTGCGTACCCTCGATTCTAAGGGGGACGTGGTAAGAGCCACTAATGAAAGCACAATTGAGGTGCCTTGAAAAGGTAAACGTTGAGCTACCATACCAGTCAATCAATCATAACCACTGCTGGGTCTATCACCTGAGAAAATGAAAATCAAAAATCACAGGCTGGCAATCCTGCCCTCCAGCAATATTTACCATAGGCAACACTTGGAAGCAAGGAAAATGTCCATCAACAGAGGAGTGCACCAAGAAGAAGTGGTCCATGTACACAATGGAATATTAGCCACGGAAAACACTGAAGCGCTGCTCTTTGAGGCACCACAGATGAGCCTGGAGATAATCACAAAACATGAAGTAGGTCGGAAAGCAAAAGACCTATAGCCTATAATATCACTTATGGTATTAACTAATAACTGACACAGATGAACATATTTCCAAAGAGAAAGACACTCACAGGCTTAGAAAACAAAACAAACTATGCTCATCTAAAAGGAAAGGAGGGGGGAAATTGAGAAATGAGGATTAGTGTTACTATACATATACAAATACATATTATATACATGTATCAAAAAGACCGAACATATAGCAAGGGAGGTCGATGGAACACTGTAATATTTTACATGGGAAGAGGATCTGTACATTAATAGACATACATAATGTACAAATGGACCAGATGGTGTACACCTAGGACAAACAATATTCTAAACTTTACCCAGATTAAAAAAATTTTAAAAACCAAGAAGAAGTAATGAGACATAAACTTATGGGGATTTCTCCTGGCAAATTCCATTCTAATTTACAACCTAGGACAATGACTTCCAGAAGGGCTCTGCTGCCCTAGTACCCAGATTGGGGAATGGAGAAAAGCTACCTCCTTGTGGACGTTTCCCACAACAGCAGCTTTGAACCCACTGCAAAAGGTCACTAAATTTTCACCAACTTGCAGTTCTGTCAATGACACCTGCCCTCCAAAAAATTTCTGGGGTCAAAAATCGACCAAAAAATTCAAAAGAGGGCAACCTTCGAAGAAGTCAATTTCAAGAGCTGTATTATACTTACGTTTTTTTTCTTTTAAGAGAAAAGAAAAAGGCGTAGGAATATGATGAATTTAAAAATTTTAATGTCATGCATACCCATATTACAAAAACCTATCAGCTCACAGCAATCAGAATGGCCATTAGGAAAAATGCTGCCAAAAATAAACGGTGAAGGGAGTGTGGAGAAATGCGTACCCTCGGTTGTAAGGGGGGGCATGTAAAGAGCCACTAATGAAAACACAACGTAGGTGCTTTGAAAAGGGAAACATTGAGCTACCAGTCAATCAATCACAACCACTGCTTGGCCTATCACCTGAGAAAATGAGAATCAAAAATCACAGGCTGGCAAACCTGTACGCCAGCAATATTTACCATAGCCAGCACTTGGAAGCAATGAAAATGTCCATCAACCGAGGAATGCACCAAGAAGAAGTGGTCCACGTACACAATGGAATATTACTCTAATAATAAATATAAATTGAATTAAAAACAAACAAAAGCAAGGAGACATCAACATTTGTGGGTTTATCCGGGCACATTGCACTCTAATTTATAACCGAAGAACACCACTGGCCGGTAGGTCTGTTTCCCTAGTACCAGCATGGGGAACGTAGAAAGGCTGCCGCTCTCTGGCCATTACCTGCAAAAGCAGGTTTAAAGCCTGAGCTAATGGTCACTTCATATGAACAAGTACTTCAGGGCTGTAAATGAAACCTGCCCTCAAAATGTCTTGAGGGAGATAATGGCCAAAATATTTCAAATGGTGACACATACTTTAAGAAAACACTTTGAAGAAATAAGCTCTAATCACAGCTGGAAAAATTAAAAGGACATGTCTTAAAGCTCAATTTCAACACATTATGAGACACATGCAAATTCAACCACAAAGAGGTATCAGCTCACACCACTCAGAATAACCATCAGCAAAAACTACAAAGAATAAATGCTGAAGGTGCTGGGAAGAAATACATACCCTCCACTTTAAGTGGGACGTAACCTGGAAAGAGCCACTAAGGAGAACAGAATAGAGGTGCCTTTAAAAGGTAACCATTGAGCTACCATATGATCTAGCAGACCTATGCCTAGACCTATAAACGAAGAAGAGAGAATTGGAAGGACACAGGCACGCAAATCTACATTGCATAGTATTACAATAGCCAAGATATGGAAGTAACCAAAAAGTCCACCGACAGATGGGTGGACAAAGAAGTACTGCTACCTGTACAGATGGAATAAGAGCTAGTGAAAAAATGAAACAATGCCATTTGCAGCACCATAGATGAGTCTAGAAGTAATCACGCAACTTGGAGTAAGTGAGAAAGCGAAAGACACATATCCTATCATATCACATATAGGTGTTACCTAAAAAATGATACAAACAAAAGATATTTCCACAGAGAAACACTATCATAGATTCATTAAAAAAACTTATGGTTCACCAAATGGAAAGGTGTGAGGATTGGATACATTACCATATTGAGGTTAACAGAGAGATACAAACACATGTGAAATATATAATCACCAAAGACCTACGCAATACCAAGAGAAGACTACTCAACATTGTGTCATAACCTACATGGGAAAAGGATCCGAAGAATAGATATATGCATATGTGTGAAAGAACCACATCTTGCACACCTAGAACAAACAAAACATTGTAATCAAGTTTGCTGTGATAAAAAATAAAAATTAAGTTCAAAATACCAACAAGAAGTAATGAGACATAAACTTAAAGGGCTTTTTCCTCGCACATTCCATTCTAATTTACAACCTAGAACACCACTTCCAGTAAGGCTCTGTTGCCCTAGAAACCAGATTTGGTAAAGGAGAAATGCTGCCGCCTTGTGGCCGATTCCCGCAAGAGCAGCTTTTAACCCACAGCTAATGGTCACTTACCATTCACAAGGACTCAGGGCTGTAAAGGACACCTGCCCTCAAAATTGTGCTGAGGTAGGGAATGGATACAAAAAATTCAAAACAGGCCAAATTTTCAAGAAGATAGTATGAAGAGGTAAGTTTTACTCACTCTCTTATTAAAGAAAGGAAAATGGATAAAAGCTCCACCTCAGGAAGTATTAGACTCATGCAATCTAATCTACAAAAAGTTTTCAACTCACACCAGTCGACTGACCATTGGCAAAAAGTCTACAAACAATAAATGCTGAAGAGGTTTTAGAGAACTGTGTACCCTCTAGCTGCTGGTGAGATGCAAAAGGGTTAAACGCTAATAATGAGAACAGAAAGGAGCTGCGTTGAAAAGGAAAAATTGAGGTACCATTCAATCCAGCAGGCGCACCAATGGGCCTCTCACCTGAGAAGACCAGAATGAAGAAGACCCGGGCTGCAAAAACTGCACTGCAGCCTTATTCACCATAGCCAAGACAGTGAAGCAACCAAAATGTCCATCAACAGATGAAAGGATAAAGAAGAAGTGGTCCATGTACACAATGAATACTAGCCATGGAAAACAATGAAACACTGCTCTTTGAGGCACCATAGATGATCTTGGAGATAATCACAGAACATGAGGTAAGTCGGAAAGCAGAAGTCCTATATCCTATGATATCACTTATAGGCGTTATCTAATAACTGACACAAATGAACATATTTCCACAGAGAAAGTCAATCACAGACTTATTAAAAAAAAAACTATGCTTACCTAAAAGGAAAGGTGGGGGGAATGGATAAATGAAGATTAGCGTTACCATATGTATACAAATACATATTATATACATATATCAAAAAGACCGACCATATAGCAAGGAAGGTTTACGGAACACTCTGTAATAATTTACAGGGGAAGAGGATCTCTACATAAATAGGTATATAGAATATGTAGATGAACCAGAGTGTGTACACCTTGGACAAGCAACATTCTAACCATTACCCCAATTGAAAAAATTAAAACAACGAACTAGGAGTAATGAGACATAAACTTATGGGGGGTTTTCCTGGCACATTCCATTCAAATTTACAACCTAGGCAAACGACTTCCAGAACGGCTCTGCTGCCCTAGTACCCAGATTTGGGAATGGAGAAATGCTGCATCCTTGTGGCCGTTTCCCACCACAGCAGCTTTAAACCCACTGCAAAAGGTCACTAAATATTCACCAATTGCAGGTCTGTAAATGACACCTGCCCTCCAAAAAATACTGAGGTCGAAAATCGACCAAAAAATTCTAGAGTGCAACCTTCCAAAAAGAAAATTTGAAGAGGTATATTATACTCACACTTTTGTTCTTTTTTCTTTTAACAGAAAAGAAAAAGGCGTGGAAAAATGATGAATTGTAGGAATTTTTACAGACATGTAAACCCAAATTACAAACACCTATCAGCTCACACCAGTCAGAATGGCCATCAACAAATATGCTGCAAACAAGAAATGCTGACGTGATTGTGGAGAAGTGCGTACCCTCGATTCTAAGGGGGACGTGGTAAGAGCCACTAATGAAAGCACAATTGAGGTGCCTTGAAAAGGTAAACGTTGAGCTACCATACCAGTCAATCAATCATAACCACTGCTGGGTCTATCACCTGAGAAAATGAAAATCAAAAATCACAGGCTGGCAATCCTGCCCTCCAGCAATATTTACCATAGGCAACACTTGGAAGCAAGGAAAATGTCCATCAACAGAGGAGTGCACCAAGAAGAAGTGGTCCATGTACACAATGGAATATTAGCCACGGAAAACACTGAAGCGCTGCTCTTTGAGGCACCACAGATGAGCCTGGAGATAATCACAAAACATGAAGTAGGTCGGAAAGCAAAAGACCTATAGCCTATAATATCACTTATGGTATTAACTAATAACTGACACAGATGAACATATTTCCAAAGAGAAAGACACTCACAGGCTTAGAAAACAAAACAAACTATGCTCATCTAAAAGGAAAGGAGGGGGGAAATTGAGAAATGAGGATTAGTGTTACTATACATATACAAATACATATTATATACATGTATCAAAAAGACCGAACATATAGCAAGGGAGGTCGATGGAACACTGTAATATTTTACATGGGAAGAGGATCTGTACATTAATAGACATACATAATGTACAAATGGACCAGATGGTGTACACCTAGGACAAACAATATTCTAAACTTTACCCAGATTAAAAAAATTTTAAAAACCAAGAAGAAGTAATGAGACATAAACTTATGGGGATTTCTCCTGGCAAATTCCATTCTAATTTACAACTAGGACAATGACTTCCAGAAGGGCTCTGCTGCCCTAGTACCCAGATTGGGAATGGAGAAAAGCTACCTCCTTGTGGACGTTTCCACAACAGCAGCTTTGAACCCACTGCAAAAGGTCACTAAATTTTCACCAACTTGCAGTTCTGTCAATGACACCTGCCCTCCAAAAAATTTCTGGGGTCAAAAATCGACCAAAAAATTCAAAAGAGGGCAACCTTCGAAGAAGTCAATTTCAAGAGCTGTATTATACTTACGTTTTTTTTCTTTTAAGAGAAAAGAAAAAGGCGTAGGAATATGATGAATTTAAAAATTTTAATGTCATGCATACCCATATTACAAAAACCTATCAGCTCACAGCAATCAGAATGGCCATTAGGAAAAATGCTGCCAAAAATAAACGGTGAAGGGAGTGTGGAGAAATGCGTACCCTCGGTTGTAAGGGGGGGCATGTAAAGAGCCACTAATGAAAACACAACGTAGGTGCTTTGAAAAGGGAAACATTGAGCTACCAGTCAATCAATCACAACCACTGCTTGGCCTATCACCTGAGAAAATGAGAATCAAAAATCACAGGCTGGCAAACCTGTACGCCAGCAATATTTACCATAGCCAGCACTTGGAAGCAATGAAAATGTCCATCAACCGAGGAATGCACCAAGAAGAAGTGGTCCACGTACACAATGGAATATTACTCTAATAATAAATATAAATTGAATTAAAAACAAACAAAAGCAAGGAGACATCAACATTTGTGGGTTTATCCGGGCACATTGCACTCTAATTTATAACCGAAGAACACCACTGGCCGGTAGGTCTGTTTCCCTAGTACCAGCATGGGGAACGTAGAAAGGCTGCCGCTCTCTGGCCATTACCTGCAAAAGCAGGTTTAAAGCCTGAGCTAATGGTCACTTCATATGAACAAGTACTTCAGGGCTGTAAATGAAACCTGCCCTCAAAATGTCTTGAGGGAGATAATGGCCAAAATATTTCAAATGGTGACACATACTTTAAGAAAACACTTTGAAGAAATAAGCTCTAATCACAGCTGGAAAAATTAAAAGGACATGTCTTAAAGCTCAATTTCAACACATTATGAGACACATGCAAATTCAACCACAAAGAGGTATCAGCTCACACCACTCAGAATAACCATCAGCAAAAACTACAAAGAATAAATGCTGAAGGTGCTGGGAAGAAATACATACCCTCCACTTTAAGTGGGACGTAACCTGGAAAGAGCCACTAAGGAGAACAGAATAGAGGTGCCTTTAAAAGGTAACCATTGAGCTACCATATGATCTAGCAGACCTATGCCTAGACCTATAACGAAGAAGAGAGAATTGGAAGGACACAGGCACGCAAATCTACATTGCATAGTATTACAATAGCCAAGATATGGAAGTAACCAAAAAGTCCACCGACAGATGGGTGGACAAAGAAGTACTGCTACCTGTACAGATGGAATAAGAGCTAGTGAAAAAATGAAACAATGCCATTTGCAGCACCATAGATGAGTCTAGAAGTAATCACGCAACTTGGAGTAAGTGAGAAAGCGAAAGACACATATCCTATCATATCACATATAGGTGTTACCTAAAAAATGATACAAACAAAAGATATTTCCACAGAGAAACACTATCATAGATTCATTAAAAAAACTTATGGTTCCCCAAATGGAAAGGTGTGAGGATTGGATACATTACCATATTGAGGTTAACAGAGAGATACAAACACATGTGAAATATATAATCACCAAAGACCTACGCAATACCAAGAGAAGACTACTCAACATTGTGTCATAACCTACATGGGAAAAGGATCCGAAGAATAGATATATGCATATGTGTGAAAGAACCACATCTTGCACACCTAGAACAAACAAAACATTGTAATCAAGTTTGCTGTGATAAGAAATAAAAATTAAGTTCAAAATACCAACAAGAAGTAATGAGACATAAACTTAAAGGGCTTTTTCCTCGCACATTCCATTCTAATTTACAACCTAGAACACCACTTCCAGTAAGGCTCTGTTGCCCTAGAAACCAGATTTGGTAAAGGAGAAATGCTGCCGCCTTGTGGCCGATTCCCGCAAGAGCAGCTTTTAACCCACAGCTAATGGTCACTTACCATTCACAAGGACTCAGGGCTGTAAAGGACACCTGCCCTCAAAATTGTGCTGAGGTAGGGAATGGATACAAAAAATTCAAAACAGGCCAAATTTTTCAAGAAGATAGTATGAAGAGGTAAGTTTTACTCACTCTCTTATTAAAGAAAGGAAAATGGATAAAAGCTCCACCTCAGGAAGTATTAGACTCATGCAATCTAATCTACAAAAAGTTTTCAACTCACACCAGTCGACTGACCATTGGCAAAAAGTCTACAAACAATAAATGCTGAAGAGGTTTTAGAGAACTGTGTACCCTCTAGCTGCTGGTGAGATGCAAAAGGGTTAAACGCTAATAATGAGAACAGAAAGGAGCTGCGTTGAAAAGGAAAAATTGAGGTACCATTCAATCCAGCAGGCGCACCAATGGGCCTCTCACCTGAGAAGACCAGAATGAAGAAGACCCGGGCTGCAAAAACTGCACTGCAGCCTTATTCACCATAGCCAAGACAGTGAAGCAACCAAAATGTCCATCAACAGATGAAAGGATAAAGAAGAAGTGGTCCATGTACACAATGAATACTAGCCATGGAAAACAATGAAACACTGCTCTTTGAGGCACCATAGATGATCTTGGAGATAATCACAGAACATGAGGTAAGTCGGAAAGCAGAAGTCCTATATCCTATGATATCACTTATAGGCGTTATCTAATAACTGACACAAATGAACATATTTCCACAGAGAAAGTCAATCACAGACTTATTAAAAAAAAACTATGCTTACCTAAAAGGAAAGGTGGGGGAATGGATAAATGAAGATTAGCGTTACCATATGTATACAAATACATATTATATACATATATCAAAAAGACCGACCATATAGCAAGGAAGGTTTACGGAACACTCTGTAATAATTTACAGGGGAAGAGGATCTCTACATAAATAGGTATATAGAATATGTAGATGAACCAGAGTGTGTACACCTTGGACAAGCAACATTCTAACCATTACCCCAATTGAAAAAATTAAAACAACGAACTAGGAGTAATGAGACATAAACTTATGGGGGGTTTTCCTGGCACATTCCATTCAAATTTACAACCTAGGCAAACGACTTCCAGAACGGCTCTGCTGCCCTAGTACCCAGATTTGGAATGGAGAAATGCTGCATCCTTGTGGCCGTTTCCCACCACAGCAGCTTTAAACCCACTGCAAAAGGTCACTAAATATTCACCAATTGCAGGTCTGTAAATGACACCTGCCCTCCAAAAAATACTGAGGTCGAAAATCGACCAAAAAATTCTAGAGTGCAACCTTCCAAAAAGAAAATTTGAAGAGGTATATTATACTCACACTTTTGTTCTTTTTTCTTTTAACAGAAAAGAAAAAGGCGTGGAAAAATGATGAATTGTAGGAATTTTTACAGACATGTAAACCCAAATTACAAACACCTATCAGCTCACACCAGTCAGAATGGCCATCAACAAATATGCTGCAAACAAGAAATGCTGACGTGATTGTGGAGAAGTGCGTACCCTCGATTCTAAGGGGACGTGGTAAGAGCCACTAATGAAAGCACAATTGAGGTGCCTTGAAAAGGTAAACGTTGAGCTACCATACCAGTCAATCAATCATAACCACTGCTGGGTCTATCACCTGAGAAAATGAAAATCAAAAATCACAGGCTGGCAATCCTGCCCTCCAGCAATATTTACCATAGGCAACACTTGGAAGCAAGGAAAATGTCCATCAACAGAGGAGTGCACCAAGAAGAAGTGGTCCATGTACACAATGGAATATTAGCCACGGAAAACACTGAAGCGCTGCTCTTTGAGGCACCACAGATGAGCCTGGAGATAATCACAAAACATGAAGTAGGTCGGAAAGCAAAAGACCTATAGCCTATAATATCACTTATGGTATTAACTAATAACTGACACAGATGAACATATTTCCAAAGAGAAAGACACTCACAGGCTTAGAAAACAAAACAAACTATGCTCATCTAAAAGGAAAGGAGGGGGGAAATGAGAAATGAGGATTAGTGTTACTATACATATACAAATACATATTATATACATGTATCAAAAAGACCGAACATATAGCAAGGGAGGTCGATGGAACACTGTAATATTTTACATGGGAAGAGGATCTGTACATTAATAGACATACATAATGTACAAATGGACCAGATGGTGTACACCTAGGACAAACAATATTCTAAACTTTACCCAGATTAAAAAAATTTTAAAAACCAAGAAGAAGTAATGAGACATAAACTTATGGGGATTTCTCCTGGCAAATTCCATTCTAATTTACAACCTAGGACAATGACTTCCAGAAGGGCTCTGCTGCCCTAGTACCCAGATTGGGGAATGGAGAAAAGCTACCTCCTTGTGGACGTTTCCCACAACAGCAGCTTTGAACCCACTGCAAAAGGTCACTAAATTTTCACCAACTTGCAGTTCTGTCAATGACACCTGCCCTCCAAAAAATTTCTGGGGTCAAAAATCGACCAAAAAATTCAAAGAGGGCAACCTTCGAAGAAGTCAATTTCAAGAGCTGTATTATACTTACGTTTTTTTTCTTTTAAGAGAAAAGAAAAAGGCGTAGGAATATGATGAATTTAAAAATTTTAATGTCATGCATACCCATATTACAAAAACCTATCAGCTCACAGCAATCAGAATGGCCATTAGGAAAAATGCTGCCAAAAATAAACGGTGAAGGGAGTGTGGAGAAATGCGTACCCTCGGTTGTAAGGGGGGGCATGTAAAGAGCCACTAATGAAAACACAACGTAGGTGCTTTGAAAAGGGAAACATTGAGCTACCAGTCAATCAATCACAACCACTGCTTGGCCTATCACCTGAGAAAATGAGAATCAAAAATCACAGGCTGGCAAACCTGTACGCCAGCAATATTTACCATAGCCAGCACTTGGAAGCAATGAAAATGTCCATCAACCGAGGAATGCACCAAGAAGAAGTGGTCCACGTACACAATGGAATATTACTCTAATAATAAATATAAATTGAATTAAAAACAAACAAAAGCAAGGAGACATCAACATTTGTGGGTTTATCCGGGCACATTGCACTCTAATTTATAACCGAAGAACACCACTGGCCGGTAGGTCTGTTTCCCTAGTACCAGCATGGGGAACGTAGAAAGGCTGCCGCTCTCTGGCCATTACCTGCAAAAGCAGGTTTAAAGCCTGAGCTAATGGTCACTTCATATGAACAAGTACTTCAGGGCTGTAAATGAAACCTGCCCTCAAAATGTCTTGAGGGAGATAATGGCCAAAATATTTCAAATGGTGACACATACTTTAAGAAAACACTTTGAAGAAATAAGCTCTAATCACAGCTGGAAAAATTAAAAGGACATGTCTTAAAGCTCAATTTCAACACATTATGAGACACATGCAAATTCAACCACAAAGAGGTATCAGCTCACACCACTCAGAATAACCATCAGCAAAAACTACAAAGAATAAATGCTGAAGGTGCTGGGAAGAAATACATACCCTCCACTTTAAGTGGGACGTAACCTGGAAAGAGCCACTAAGGAGAACAGAATAGAGGTGCCTTTAAAAGGTAACCATTGAGCTACCATATGATCTAGCAGACCTATGCCTAGACCTATAAACGAAGAAGAGAGAATTGGAAGGACACAGGCACGCAAATCTACATTGCATAGTATTACAATAGCCAAGATATGGAAGTAACCAAAAAGTCCACCGACAGATGGGTGGACAAAGAAGTACTGCTACCTGTACAGATGGAATAAGAGCTAGTGAAAAAATGAAACAATGCCATTTGCAGCACCATAGATGAGTCTAGAAGTAATCACGCAACTTGGAGTAAGTGAGAAAGCGAAAGACACATATCCTATCATATCACATATAGGTGTTACCTAAAAAATGATACAAACAAAAGATATTTCCACAGAGAAACACTATCATAGATTCATTAAAAAAACTTATGGTTCACCAAATGGAAAGGTGTGAGGATTGGATACATTACCATATTGAGGTTAACAGAGAGATACAAACACATGTGAAATATATAATCACCAAAGACCTACGCAATACCAAGAGAAGACTACTCAACATTGTGTCATAACCTACATGGGAAAAGGATCCGAAGAATAGATATATGCATATGTGTGAAAGAACCACATCTTGCACACCTAGAACAAACAAAACATTGTAATCAAGTTTGCTGTGATAAAAAATAAAAATTAAGTTCAAAATACCAACAAGAAGTAATGAGACATAAACTTAAAGGGCTTTTTTCCTCGCACATTCCATTCTAATTTACAACCTAGAACACCACTTCCAGTAAGGCTCTGTTGCCCTAGAAACCAGATTTGGTAAAGGAGAAATGCTGCCGCCTTGTGGCCGATTCCCGCAAGAGCAGCTTTTAACCACAGCTAATGGTCACTTACCATTCACAAGGACTCAGGGCTGTAAAGGACACCTGCCCTCAAAATTGTGCTGAGGTAGGGAATGGATACAAAAATTCAAAACAGGCCAAATTTTCAAGAAGATAGTATGAAGAGGTAAGTTTTACTCACTCTCTTATTAAAGAAAGGAAAATGGATAAAAGCTCCACCTCAGGAAGTATTAGACTCATGCAATCTAATCTACAAAAAGTTTTCAACTCACACCAGTCGACTGACCATTGGCAAAAAGTCTACAAACAATAAATGCTGAAGAGGTTTTAGAGAACTGTGTACCCTCTAGCTGCTGGTGAGATGCAAAAGGGTTAAACGCTAATAATGAGAACAGAAAGGAGCTGCGTTGAAAAGGAAAAATTGAGGTACCATTCAATCCAGCAGGCGCACCAATGGGCCTCTCACCTGAGAAGACCAGAATGAAGAAGACCCGGGCTGCAAAAACTGCACTGCAGCCTTATTCACCATAGCCAAGACAGTGAAGCAACCAAAATGTCCATCAACAGATGAAAGGATAAAGAAGAAGTGGTCCATGTACACAATGAATACTAGCCATGGAAAACAATGAAACACTGCTCTTTGAGGCACCATAGATGATCTTGGAGATAATCACAGAACATGAGGTAAGTCGGAAAGCAGAAGTCCTATATCCTATGATATCACTTATAGGCGTTATCTAATAACTGACACAAATGAACATATTTCCACAGAGAAAGTCAATCACAGACTTATTAAAAAAAAACTATGCTTACCTAAAAGGAAAGGTGGGGGGAATGGATAAATGAAGATTAGCGTTACCATATGTATACAAATACATATTATATACATATATCAAAAAGACCGACCATATAGCAAGGAAGGTTTACGGAACACTCTGTAATAATTTACAGGGGAAGAGGATCTCTACATAAATAGGTATATAGAATATGTAGATGAACCAGAGTGTGTACACCTTGGACAAGCAACATTCTAACCATTACCCAATTGAAAAAATTAAAACAACGAACTAGGAGTAATGAGACATAAACTTATGGGGGTTTTCCTGGCACATTCCATTCAAATTTACAACCTAGGCAAACGACTTCCAGAACGGCTCTGCTGCCCTAGTACCCAGATTTGGGAATGGAGAAATGCTGCATCCTTGTGGCCGTTTCCCACCACAGCAGCTTTAAACCCACTGCAAAAGGTCACTAAATATTCACCAATTGCAGGTCTGTAAATGACACCTGCCCTCCAAAAAATACTGAGGTCGAAAATCGACCAAAAAATTCTAGAGTGCAACCTTCCAAAAAGAAAATTTGAAGAGGTATATTATACTCACACTTTTGTTCTTTTTTCTTTTAACAGAAAAGAAAAAGGCGTGGAAAAATGATGAATTGTAGGAATTTTTACAGACATGTAAACCCAAATTACAAACACCTATCAGCTCACACCAGTCAGAATGGCCATCAACAAATATGCTGCAAACAAGAAATGCTGACGTGATTGTGGAGAAGTGCGTACCCTCGATTCTAAGGGGGACGTGGTAAGAGCCACTAATGAAAGCACAATTGAGGTGCCTTGAAAAGGTAAACGTTGAGCTACCATACCAGTCAATCAATCATAACCACTGCTGGGTCTATCACCTGAGAAAATGAAAATCAAAAATCACAGGCTGGCAATCCTGCCCTCCAGCAATATTTACCATAGGCAACACTTGGAAGCAAGGAAAATGTCCATCAACAGAGGAGTGCACCAAGAAGAAGTGGTCCATGTACACAATGGAATATTAGCCACGGAAAACACTGAAGCGCTGCTCTTTGAGGCACCACAGATGAGCCTGGAGATAATCACAAAACATGAAGTAGGTCGGAAAGCAAAAGACCTATAGCCTATAATATCACTTATGGTATTAACTAATAACTGACACAGATGAACATATTTCCAAAGAGAAAGACACTCACAGGCTTAGAAAACAAAACAAACTATGCTCATCTAAAAGGAAAGGAGGGGGGAAATTGAGAAATGAGGATTAGTGTTACTATACATATACAAATACATATTATATACATGTATCAAAAAGACCGAACATATAGCCAGGGAGGTCGATGGAACACTGTAATATTTTACATGGGAAGAGGATCTGTACATTAATAGACATACATAATGTACAAATGGACCAGATGGTGTACACCTAGGACAAACAATATTCTAAACTTTACCCAGATTAAAAAAATTTTAAAAACCAAGAAGAAGTAATGAGACATAAACTTATGGGGATTTCTCCTGGCAAATTCCATTCTAATTTACAACCTAGGACAATGACTTCCAGAAGGGCTCTGCTGCCCTAGTACCCAGATTGGGGAATGGAGAAAAGCTACCTCCTTGTGGACGTTTCCCACAACAGCAGCTTTGAACCCACTGCAAAAGGTCACTAAATTTTCACCAACTTGCAGTTCTGTTCAATGACACCTGCCCTCCAAAAAATTTCTGGGGTCAAAAATCGACCAAAAATTCAAAAGAGGGCAACCTTCGAAGAAGTCAATTTCAAGAGCTCTATTATACTTACGGTTTTTTCTTTTAAGAGAAAAGAAAAAGGCGTAGGAATATGATGAATTTAAAAATTTTTAATGTCATGCATACCCATATTACAAAAACCTATCAGCTCACAGCAATCAGAATGGCCATTAGGAAAAATGCTGCCAAAAATAAACGGTGAAGGGAGTGTGGAGAAATGCGTACCCTCGGTTGTAAGGGGGGGCATGTAAAGAGCCACTAATGAAAACACAACGTAGGTGCTTTGAAAAGGGAAACATTGAGCTACCAGTCAATCAATCACAACCACTGCTTGGCCTATCACCTGAGAAAATGAGAATCAAAAATCACAGGCTGGCAAACCTGTACGCCAGCAATATTTACCATAGCCAGCACTTGGAAGCAATGAAAATGTCCATCAACCGAGGAATGCACCAAGAAGAAGTGGTCCACGTACACAATGGAATATTACTCTAATAATAAATATAAATTGAATTAAAAACAAACAAAAGCAAGGAGACATCAACATTTGTGGGTTTATCCGGGCACATTGCACTCTAATTTATAACCGAAGAACACCACTGGCCGGTAGGTCTGTTTCCCTAGTACCAGCATGGGGAACGTAGAAAGGCTGCCGCTCTCTGGCCATTACCTGCAAAAGCAGGTTTAAAGCCTGAGCTAATGGTCACTTCATATGAACAAGTACTTCAGGGCTGTAAATGAAACCTGCCCTCAAAATGTCTTGAGGGAGATAATGGCCAAAATATTTCAAATGGTGACACATACTTTAAGAAAACACTTTGAAGAAATAAGCTCTAATCACAGCTGGAAAAAATTAAAAGGACATGTCTTAAAGCTCAATTTCAACACATTATGAGACACATGCAAATTCAACCACAAAGAGGTATCAGCTCACACCACTCAGAATAACCATCAGCAAAAACTACAAAGAATAAATGCTGAAGGTGCTGGGAAGAAATACATACCCTCCACTTTAAGTGGGACGTAACCTGGAAAGAGCCACTAAGGAGAACAGAATAGAGGTGCCTTTAAAAGGTAACCATTGAGCTACCATATGATCTAGCAGACCTATGCCTAGACCTATAAACGAAGAAGAGAGAATTGGAAGGACACAGGCACGCAAATCTACATTGCATAGTATTACAATAGCCAAGATATGGAAGTAACCAAAAAGTCCACCGACAGATGGGTGGACAAAGAAGTACTGCTACCTGTACAGATGGAATAAGAGCTAGTGAAAAAATGAAACAATGCCATTTGCAGCACCATAGATGAGTCTAGAAGTAATCACGCAACTTGGAGTAAGTGAGAAAGCGAAAGACACATATCCTATCATATCACATATAGGTGTTACCTAAAAAATGATACAAACAAAAGATATTTCCACAGAGAAACACTATCATAGATTCATTAAAAAAACTTATGGTTCACCAAATGGAAAGGTGTGAGGATTGGATACATTACCATATTGAGGTTAACAGAGAGATACAAACACATGTGAAATATATAATCACCAAAGACCTACGCAATACCAAGAGAAGACTACTCAACATTGTGTCATAACCTACATGGGAAAAGGATCCGAAGAATAGATATATGCATATGTGTGAAAGAACCACATCTTGCACACCTAGAACAAACAAAACATTGTAATCAAGTTTGCTGTGATAAAAAATAAAAATTAAGTTCAAAATACCAACAAGAAGTAATGAGACATAAACTTAAAGGGCTTTTTCCTCGCACATTCCATTCTAATTTACAACCTAGAACACCACTTCCAGTAAGGCTCTGTTGCCCTAGAAACCAGATTTGGTAAAGGAGAAATGCTGCCGCCTTGTGGCCGATTCCCGCAAGAGCAGCTTTTAACCCACAGCTAATGGTCAC
Source organism: Balaenoptera borealis (assembly GCF_965194805.1). Classification (NCBI taxonomy): domain Eukaryota; kingdom Metazoa; phylum Chordata; class Mammalia; order Artiodactyla; family Balaenopteridae; genus Balaenoptera; species Balaenoptera borealis. The sequence continues at coordinate 1,295 of NW_028123096.1, read as the reverse complement.
TTACCATTCACAAGGACTCAGGGCTGTAAAGGACACCTGCCCTCAAAATTGTGCTGAGGTAGGGAATGGATACAAAAAATTCAAAACAGGCCAAATTTTCAAGAAGATAGTATGAAGAGGTAAGTTTTACTCACTCTCTTATTAAAGAAAGGAAAATGGATAAAAGCTCCACCTCAGGAAGTATTAGACTCATGCAATCTAATCTACAAAAAGTTTTCAACTCACACCAGTCGACTGACCATTGGCAAAAAGTCTACAAACAATAAATGCTGAAGAGGTTTTAGAGAACTGTGTACCCTCTAGCTGCTGGTGAGATGCAAAAGGGTTAAACGCTAATAATGAGAACAGAAAGGAGCTGCGTTGAAAAGGAAAAATTGAGGTACCATTCAATCCAGCAGGCGCACCAATGGGCCTCTCACCTGAGAAGACCAGAATGAAGAAGACCCGGGCTGCAAAAACTGCACTGCAGCCTTATTCACCATAGCCAAGACAGTGAAGCAACCAAAATGTCCATCAACAGATGAAAGGATAAAGAAGAAGTGGTCCATGTACACAATGAATACTAGCCATGGAAAACAATGAAACACTGCTCTTTGAGGCACCATAGATGATCTTGGAGATAATCACAGAACATGAGGTAAGTCGGAAAGCAGAAGTCCTATATCCTATGATATCACTTATAGGCGTTATCTAATAACTGACACAAATGAACATATTTCCACAGAGAAAGTCAATCACAGACTTATTAAAAAAAAAACTATGCTTACCTAAAAGGAAAGGTGGGGGGAATGGATAAATGAAGATTAGCGTTACCATATGTATACAAATACATATTATATACATATATCAAAAAGACCGACCATATAGCAAGGAAGGTTTACGGAACACTCTGTAATAATTTACAGGGGAAGAGGATCTCTACATAAATAGGTATATAGAATATGTAGATGAACCAGAGTGTGTACACCTTGGACAAGCAACATTCTAACCATTACCCCAATTGAAAAAATTAAAACAACGAACTAGGAGTAATGAGACATAAACTTATGGGGGGTTTTCCTGGCACAATTCCATTCAAATTTACAACCTAGGCAAACGACTTCCAGAACGGCTCTGCTGCCCTAGTACCCAGATTTGGGAATGGAGAAATGCTGCATCCTTGTGGCCGTTTCCCACCACAGCAGCTTTAAACCCACTGCAAAAGGTCACTAAATATTCACCAATTGCAGGTCTGTAAATGACACCTGCCCTCCAAAAAATACTGAGGTCGAAAATCGACCAAAAAAATTCTAGAG